>NW_017308241.1:2141-26663 GCF_000935625.1 Nanorana parkeri | reverse complement strand
TTAAAATGGTCTCTGACAAGTATATATTTTTAATTTGACAAATTACCGAACGTAACCCAATCCCTACTGGACCAATTTTTGCAGTTTTTGTCATAATCCCAAAAACATAAAAAAAAAATTGAAAGTGGATTACTGCCCTGGAGAATTAGTCAGGCAGCTTTAGTCACCCCAAGTTAACTTCTATATTAAAGCAAGGAGCCTGCTGACACTTGTGAGCTTATTTTAACTCAAACCGACATATTTTGTAGGACACATCCTTTGGTGTCAAAGGGTTAAAAGTGGAATAAATAAGACAAATTGGATAGAAGGGGAAATCCTCCGCACACCTTGCAGCAATCAAGGCCTATGAAGACAATGGTACTTGTAGTGATGAACACGGATGGCACCGTGCAGACACAATATAGGAAAAGGAATAACCAGCACTCAGTAGAATAATCCAACATGTCCATTTATTGGACATAGATGTCACACAATCACAAGAGCCAACGTTTCGAGAACACGCAGGGTCTCTTCATCAGGGCATAAAGAGTACCAATACACTGACATTTGATAACCACATATATACCTCAAGGTTAACCAATAATCAGAAGCAACACCCCCCTGTGACATCATAATGGCAGGAAAATCGGCCATTTTCAAATGCATACAAAAAACAATAAACAGTGAAATACCAGCTTAAGAAACATATATCATACCGATTGCAATCAGGGTCCAGTTCCAGAGTGTGGTTAAGGTCCGGTTCAGGGATGCAGATAAATCAAATGCAGGCGCTGGAGTGACCAAAGAGTGACAGGATATCACAAACCAGAGATCTCGCTGCGAGTTTCCGCCCCTAGTTCTAGTGCGCCGGCGCATAGAATCCGCGTCATCCATTGTCATGGTGACAGGAGACAGCATCAACGCTGATCAGTGTAGTCGCAGAGCGCAATACTGGAGACAGTGAACTCGAGCAGTCAAGTCGAGTGTGAGAGACCGGAAAGCATACGACCAATGCCAGCGCAGATAAACCGCATCACCAATCACCATGGTGAACGGGAGCGGCATTGTAACTCATTCTGATGTCAACAAAGCATACGAGTGGAAATAATACACTTGAACAGCTGAGTCAAGTGTGGGAAAGCGAGCAATAGCATAACAAAGCCAGGTGTAGGAAAAGCAAGCAATGGCATAACAAGGTCAAGTGTGGGAAATAGCATAAAATAACGCTGCAACCTGAAATAATTACGACCCAGAACCATCGACCTAGGCAATAAGCTGGTGATATAGATACGTGACAAGTGCCACATATATAAATATAATATAAGAAGACAGATACAGACACTACGGACTAGAAAAACAGAGTGACAAAGAAAATCATAATATCAAAGATCAATTAGGTAGGTGATCAATATAAAAATATACATATCAGGTATCAATATAAAAATAGTACTATCTATATAAAATATTAAGCATATAAATCTTCGGTACAAAAATATGACTATTTAAATATTTACGACAGACCGACCATCCACCATATATCGCCAATTTGCAAAGGTCAAATGGAAAAAACAGAGTGGTCAGCACATTTGCAACAAAATAAAGAAAAATAGTAGTTTAAAAAGAGGAAACAGACGGAGGATAAAGCCACACAGTACTGCCCTAGTCAGTCAAAAAACAGGATAGAGATAGGGCAGTATTCAAACCTCTAGGTTTTACTGTACTTAACGTACGGCCCCAATAGGCTTCTCGACTTAACAGAATATTATCCCCGTCACCACCACGGTTAGGTTTCGACACATATTCGATCACCATTGCCCTAAGCTTGTGTATCTGGTGATTCAATTGGGCAAAGTGTATTGCCACTGGTTTATTTGGATCAAGGTCTTTACCTAATCGTTTGTGTTCAATCACTAATTTAATGTCACTTTTGTGCTTTTTGTAAAGTTTTTGAAAGGGTTAATGGTTTTGCCTATGTAAACCAAAGAGCACGGGCATTTAAGCATGTATACACAATACTCGGATATACAGTTCAAATAACTATGGATCAAATATTTCTTCCCTGTATGGGGGTGACAGAAAGAGTCACCAGTGATAAGTGAGTTACAAACACTACAATTGTGGCATTTGTAGCAGCCCTGTTTTGTAGAAAACCTGTATGGCAAGGTGTCATACTTGGGGTAAGGATCCATACAGACCAGTAAATCTCGTAGGGATCTATTACAGGAGTAGACAACACGGGGTGTGTGTTTAATAGTGGGAGTCAGAGTTCTATCTGCTTTCAGAATATTCATATCCTGTTGCAGTGTGTATTTAACCTGATGTGAAAATACATGGTAATTAGTGATAAATAGAGTGTCATTCGGATGTGTCTCCTTACATTTAGGTACTTGGAATCTAGTTCTCGCAACTTCAAGTGTATGGTCCAGTGTATGATCAGGATAACCCCTCTCACTAAATTTCTTTTACATCATCTGTAGCTGTACTTCACAATCGGTGGAATCAGAACATATACGCATAACCCTGATAAGCAGATATAGGTAGAGAATCCCTCAGTCCATCAGGGTGTGCACTGCTGTAAGAAAGCAACATATTGCGATCGGGTTTTTTTTTATAAAAGGGAGGTGGTAATCAATCCCTGATTAATCACCACTGTCACATCTAAAAAGGAGATTTTCGAGTCTGACACCTCTGGATTAAAAATAATACCATCTATGAGTGTATTAAGGTATTGGACAAAGATCTGTATGGTATCACAGGGTCAAGACCATACCACGAAGATGTCATCTATGTATCTCGTCCACAGTCTGACATCTTTAAAGAGTTCTGATGGGTAAAATGGACGATTTCTTAAGGGACCGTAATATACAGGGGTACAGGTAACAGCCAGGGGTACAGGTAACATACAGGGGTACAGGTACTCCTAGAATGAGATCCTAATAGGTTGGACTTGATGGACTAATGTCTTTATTCAACCTCAAATACTATGTAACTATATATAAAGAGATCTTCTAAATATCCCATAAATAAATTGGCATAAGAAGGAGCAGCCGAGCTGCCCATGGCAGTGCCCTTAGACTGAAGAAAGTACTCTTTCTCAAACCGAAAGTAGTTGTTCCCTAAAACAGTCCTCAGCCCCTCCAAAATAAAAGCAGTTGAAGGGGATGGTGACTCTCTCCGAGACAGATTCAACCGCTAATAGTCCCTCATCTGTTGGAATACATGTATATAGTGAGGATACATCCATTGTAAGTAGTGACCAACCTGGTTCAAACACTTCAATACATTTCAGTTTCATAAGAAAATCATTACTGTCCCGGGTATGAATGCAAATCTTCACCAGAGGTTGGAGAAAGTGGTCCAAAAGCATAGCCAAAGGCGGTAACACTGAACCAGTGCCAGCTACAATGGGGCTTAAAGGTGAGTGGATTCTGTCCCTTATGAATTTTCAGTAATCCGTAAATTACGGGTGTGTGGGCATGCTGATTGTAAAGCCACTCCGAGATGCCCTCAGAGATCCAGCCCTGATTCAAAGCCAAATCGATAAGATATGATAATTTATTCAATATCGATGGTAGCGGATCACGCGGGATTGGAAGGTAGGTATGCAAATCAGACAAAATATCAATTATGCCTGTTCTATAGTTGGCATAATCCATAAGAATAATGGCGCCTCCTTTATCAGCTGGCTTTACGATGATGGACTTGTCAGTCTTGTAGCGATGTCAAGGCGGTTCGTTCGGCCCTATTCATATTAGAGAGACCTAGAGTATTATGTATTCTATTTCGTTCAATGACATTGCGAGTGTCATATCTGACCGTCTTGATGAAGCTCTCGATAGAGGAAAATTGGCCAGGTGGTATGAAGGTACCTTTATTCTTAAATGTATTGGAGGTTTAATCAATGCCTTTGTTACAAGAGTGATGACAGAAGTGCTGTTTCAATTTAAGGGAACGTTCAAGTTTAAATGTATCAATTTCAAATTGAAAGTCGTTAAATTGTGGTGAGGGACAAAAAGATAGTCCCTTACTCAAGATGCCAGTTTCAATATCAGAGATAGTCCTGGACAAAAGATTAATTATCGGACATTCCTGGATCTTTGTTGTCTCGTATTGGTAAACGGACCTGTGTTTTTTCTTCTTACCGCCTCTTCTGGTGCGTTTTTTGTACTTCTTCCTAAAAAAGGTATTGATGAAGAGGGTGATCCAATAGTGGTGGTGTCATGCAATGAGGTGGGTGGCGCATCACTGTCTGGACGGATTTTCCGTAGGTCGCTCGCTCTCACTTAAGCTCATATTTGATTTTTGGAAGCGTTGTCTTGATCCCCCACGTGAAAACGCACCTCCCCTGCGTCGTCCCTGGAAGGTATTCCCAGTGAGCCAGGGATATACCCTACCATCCTGATAGTCCTGACATACTTGTTTGAACTTATCCCGTTTGGCAGCATGAATTTTGTCAGCATAAACAAGAGTATCAGATTCTATTTTCTCAATCTCCGCATTAAACATTGCATCATCAGACATCTTACCCCGAATCTTCATTTCATAGGAGGCGATATCCTTGTTAATTTGGCAAAGCTGTGTCTCTATCTCTTCAAACACGAGAAGCATGTAATTAAAGTCGTTTTGAGTCAAGATTGCACACCACTTGTCGCAGAAATCTCTACTTTGTCTGCCAATGGTCGGTCGGTCGGTTGCGTATGCCAAAACCTCTTGCCACTTTTTTTTTTTACCCTCGGAAAGGGTAAGTCCATGTAGTTTCAAGTCAACATGCTTTTTTTTCAGCCTTTTTAGATCTTGAAACAAATCAATGGCAGAATCAGAGCCAAATGCTGCAATAGGATTTGCTGGAAATATGGCATCAATTTCATGTTTCTTAAAAGAACATGTGTTAGCTTTTTCCTCAGAGTGTTTCCGCTGCGGTTCCATAGTAATCGCAGTGCTTTGCCCAATTGAATCGCCAGATACACGAGCTTAGGGCTATGGTGATCGAATATGTGTCGAAACCTAACCGTGGTGGTGACGGGGATAATATTCTGTTAAGTCGAGAAGCCTATTGGGGCCGTACGTTAAGTACAGTAAAACCTAGAGGTTTGAATACTGCCCTATCTCTATCCTGTTTTTTGACTGACTAGGGCAGTACTGTGTGGCTTTATCCTCCGTCTGTTTCCTCTTTTTAAACTACTATTTTTCTTTATTTTGTTGCAAATGTGCTGACCACTCTGTTTTTTCCATTTGACCTTTGCAAATTGGCGATATATGGTGGATGGTCTGTCTTAAATAGTCATATTTTTGTACCGAAGATTTATATGCTTCTTTTTTTATATAGGATAGTACTATTTTTATATTGATCACCTACCTATATCTCTATGCCAGGATAGTGGAATATCTATGATTGGATCAGCACATGACCTAATTGATCTTTGATATTATGATTTTCTTTGTCACTCTGTTTTTCTAGTCCGTAGTGTCTGTATCTGTCTTCTTATATTATATTTATATATGTGGCACTTGTCACGTATCTATATCACCAGCTTATTGCCTAGGTCGATGGTTCTGGGTCGTAATTATTTCAGGTTGCAGCGTTATTTTATGCTTATTTTATGCTATTGCTCGCTTTTCCCACAATTGACTCAGCTGTTCAAGTGTATTATTTCCACTCATATGCTTTGTTGACATCAGAATGAGTTACGATGCCGCTCCCGGTCACCATAGTGATGGGTGATGCGGTTTATCTGCGCTGGCATTGGTCGTATGCTTTTCGTATGCTTTCCGGTCTCTCACACTCGACTTGACTGCTTGAGTTCACCGTCTCCAGTATTGCGCTCTGTGACTACACCGATCAGCGTTGATGCTGTCTCCGGTCACCATGACAATGGATGACGCGGATTCTATGCGCCGGCGCACTAGAACTAGGGGCGGAGACTCGCAGAGCGATCTCCGGTTTGCGATATCCTGTCGCTCTTTGGTGACTCCAGCGCCTGCATTTGATTTATCTGCATCCCTGAACCGGACCTTAACCACGCTCTGGAACTGGACCCTGATTGCAATGGGTATGATATATGTTTCTTAAGCTGGTATTTCACGGTTTGTTTTTTTGCATTTGAAAATGGCCGACTTTCCCACCATTATGATGTCACAGGGGGTGTTGCTTCAGATTATTGGTTAGCCTCATGAGGTATATATGTGGTTATCAAATGTCAGTGTATTGTCACTCTTTATGCCCTGATGGTCTCGAAACGTTGGCTCTTGTGATTGTGTGACGTCTATGTCCAATAAATGGACATGTTGGATTATTCTACTGAGTGATGGTGATTCCTTTTCCTAGATTTCAAATAAATAAGACAAACATTAACCCAAATGTTACTTACCTGTCCTATCTTCCTCTTGACGAACACTAGGTTGTACAGTGAAGCTGATTTTTGCCGCCAACTTTCCATCAAGAACAGACTTATGGGAAACTGCTTTCTTGTTAGCAACTTCTAGAAGTAAAACAGAGAGTAAAAGCATAAATTATCTACACTGGTTTTCTTTAATTCAAATGTATCACGTCAGGAAAAAAAAATCAGTACAACAAACAGCTTAACACCAGGAATCTCATTAATTTCTCTGTCTATGACCCCTGTGCAAATGTCAGTGTTTTGTTGCAAGCAGAAATACACCTGCCACACGAAATACTACAAGCGCTACTTTGGGCCAGATTCCAGCTCATTTTGTCCCATAAGCTCAATAGAAAACGCTTGAAAAACGTGCATTGTGATTTGTTTGCCCATTCACATGAATGTGCCAGAATCTGCTCACAAAAACATGCGACTTAATATACACGCGTAAAACACTCGCAAAATAAGACACGTGCAAAATAAGACACCGGTGAAACGCGCGTAATAGGTGTTGCCTAGGTGTAAATCCAGCCTTAGACTCTATTGAATCAATGGGGAGAAAACGGTCTAAATCTACCCCAAAGTAGCGCATGTAGTATTTGTGACAGGTGTATTTCTGCTTGTGAAAAAAACGCTGAGGTGTGGACAGGGGCCATAGAACTGAATGGGATTCCTGGGGGGTTGAGCGTTTTGTCGCGCAGACTGACTAGCAACAATACACTAAGGCCTGGTTCACACTGAGCGTTTTGTAGCACTTCTTCTGCCCTAAAAAACGCACAAAAATTATCCATGAGTTTTCTATTTTTTTTTTCTCACCAGGTGAGACAGAAAAAAAAATGTCCCTTCATGTCTACACTTTAATTCTGCACTGGATCTACGGGGAGCAGCTATGGTTGACACACAGGCTGGACTTCAAACATGTCTGCCTTTGTTCGTCCCATTACATGCAGGATTCGGCCAAGATCAATACAGGAAACTCCCAGTTATCCAGCTCAATAGATCGGGAAGTGAGCGAACACATACCGTCGCTCGCTCATGTCATTGCAGAGAGCTGTGACTGTCAGCCATGGCTCCCTGCAGGGATTCCCCCCCCCCCCCCCGATACTCCAGCGCTGACTGGCGGAACGGACGGGGGATAGGGGCCTATCTACAGGCAGAGCCAGCCATCACTCACGCAGCTGGGTGGATCTCGACAGTAATGTCGAGATCCGTCCCTGCTGCAGCGGTCACAGTATACCGCGAGCTGTAGCTCGCGATATACTGAGCTTTGGGTCACGGGAGGACGCTAGTTTATGTCCTCCTGTGACCCTGAGGAGAACTATGGGGAAAAATACTTACCCCATAGTTCTCATTGAACTCTCAAGCAACAACCCCTGCCCCATTCATCTGCTGGCTAGATTCTACTATTGGCTATTTCAAATTGCCATAGCCAATAGTAGGCTGGCTACTGCACACGTCCATTGTTTACATTCACCTGCCAGCTACGGAATCTACCAGTCAGTCATAGCAAGATGTAAACGGAGAATTTCCTTTGCAACAAAATGCATTTTTTACTGTGCACATGTCTATCAAGGAACTGGCAAAAAATATTGACATATGTCCTCGATTTTTTTTTCTTGTTGCTTGAATACCGGATAATGGGGAGTTTACTGTAGTTATTTTCTGGAGTTGCTGAATATGTTCTAAGCCTAAAAACTAAAACAGCCACCATATCGAAGGACTGGTAAACTACAATATATTAAATTTCTGCTTTTGGGTTTAGATAATCTAAGAGCTATGAAAGTGTACAACCATACCTCACAGGTATTCTTCCAGAGGGCACCCTAGATGAGACATTCAAGCCAGTGGGACATCAATGCAAGCTAATATTTGCTACTGTGCCGATCACATGGACTGTTCAGAGAATTTCATGGCCCAATCTATATTACTGGTGGTACTGATAAGGCCTTAATTTCAATGGAAACATAGCGTGGGCACACTGCTTCTCTCTCTCTCTCTCGCATATTAAGTTTGCCTTTTGGCAGCTAGTTTGATAGTGGGAATTTATAATAGATTACCACACAGATAGGTGATGAACATTTGTAAATGAAAGGAGCAAAACATATGATGGCGATTCATCAGCAAGTTGGTGGACAATGTCTTAAAAGTTTATGCTGAGACCTTGTTTAAAAAGGGACCATAGTATATGCTGAGACCTTGTTTAAAAAGGGACCATAGTATGACATTATGTACCTCAAGGCAGATGTAAACTAGTGTCACCATTATAAAGCACTGCCAGCATACTAAACTTTAAAGGCACTCTCCAGACTGGCCACCTCCATCTCACAAGCCTGTTTTATGCATCGGAGGGAATTGGAGGACAGTCAATGTAATCTGCATAGAGTTACTCCACGCTAAAAATAAAAGTACTATCAACATGCATGAATTTACTTCCCTACAATGAAATGCAAGCCAAAACATGCTTGACTGGCCCTTCTCCCTCTACTGATCGCCTTATCCAATAATATTTTACGCACTTTCAGAAGTAGCTTTGGTCACAGGTCCTTGACTTCTTAGTTTCTTCAGAGTGTTAACAGCTACATTCAGATAAATATTACGACTGTTGCTACGAGTGTAGACTGACTTTTCTTCTTCAAGGGCCTATAAAAAGGTAAAATATTAGCATTTTAAAAAGGGATATAAAAGACCCATTAAATAATAATAATTTAAAAAAAAAAATCAGACACCTACCTTATCAAATGCTTCCTTTTGTGAAACACAAAATTTTAAACACTCATCAATAAAGATATTAAGGTAACGCTGACGAATATTGGTTGGTACTTTTGCACCATATTCAGTGGGAATGACCGGCCTTTTCAGGGCAGCACACTGAAAGCAAAAAACAGTAATTAAATAATTTATTAGAGAGGTTTTGCACTGGAAGTCCAAACAGAAAGCAGTACAGTAAACTCCCAGCTATTCGGCACCCACGAGGATCTGTAGGTGATGGATAACACTAGTTTCTGGCTGCTTGAAAGTTCTTTCAGGTCCGCACCTCCGGGTGCAATAGCCAGCCTGCTACTGGCTATTTCAAATTGCAATAGCAGGCTGGCTATTGAAACCCCGCCCACTGAGCAGAGTGGAACTTAGAGAGAAAGGTCTCTCTAAAGTCCAATCCTCTGCTCAGTGGGCGGGTACAATAGCCAGTCTGCAATTGGCTATTGCAATTTGAAATCGCCAATAGCAGGCTAACTATTGTTCATCGTTTTCTTTTTATAAAATTCATTATTTAACAAGGTATAAAAGTCAATACAGTCATAAAAGAAGAAGAAACGGCATATACAGGGAACAGACATAAGACACAGTCATTGTAGCAATTAAAGTTCCAGAAATAACATAGGGACACAAAACAGTATCAGTAACAACCCAAAATGTTATTCGTGCACCAGTAGGGTTTGGAGAAAATCCTTTCAATTCTTGTATTACAACAATGTTTAGGAACCCAAGGGTAGTGCTAATCAAATATCTCGCCGATAGGCAAATGGATGGTCACATTATATATATATATATATATCATACATATACATACACACACATACACACACATATACACATATACATACACACACACACCTAAATCTATATACACATAATATTAAGAAGAATCTGAACATAAAAAAAGGAGATCTAGGAACACAGTACAGATAGAATTTTAAAAAATAAGAGATGAAAAGGGTGAAAAGAAATAGGATTTTTGTACTTTCCGTAAAATCCTTTCCTCTCCGTTCATTGAAGGACACAGGGCAACAGATCGTAGATCCTGAATGGTAGGGTATATCGCCACCTGCAGGAGTAGGACGCTAGGCACATAACAAAAAGACAGCCTAGGGGCAGCCCCTGCTGGTGGCCCAACCCCTCACTTGCTGACAAGTCTCCAGTAAGTAACAAGCAGTTAGGAGTGTACACCCCACAAAAGAGGGCGGGACCTGCGTCCTTCAATGAACGGAGAGAAAAGGATTTTACGGTGAGTACAAAAATCCTATTTTCTCTCCCGTTCATTGAAGGACACAGGGCAACAGATCGTAGATCCTGAATGGTAGGGACGTCACCAAGCAGTAACACACTGAGGGATGGGTAACAACAAACAAAACACCCAAAAGACCGCTTAAAGCGCCGCCTGCAACACTTTGCGCCCCAAACCAGCATCCGCCGATGCAAACACGTCCACCTTGTAAAACTTAACAAAGGTGTGAACAGAAGACCAAGTAGCGGCCTTACAAACCTGAGAAACCGAGGTCCCATGACGAAAGGCCCAGGAGGCCCCCACAGCCCAGTAGAATGGGCTGTGACAGGGAAAGGAGGCCCACGCCCCTTAACGGCGTACGCCTGAATAACCACAATGCGAATCCACCTAGAGAAGGTAGCCGCTGACGCGGCCCCACCCTTACAAGGGCCCACCGTGAGCACGAACCAGGAATCCGTCTCACGAAAAGAGGCCGTAGCCTCCAAATAGACACGAAGAGCGCGAACCACGTCCAAACAGTGGAGTGCACGTTCCTTCCTATGAACCGGCTTCGGGCACAGGGAAGGTAAGACATTGTCCTCATTCTGATGGAATGCCGACACAACCTTAGGCAGGAAGGCCGGCCTAGGATGGAGAACCGCCTTGTCCCTATGCAACACCATCAACGGAGACTTGCAGGACAGGGAAGCCAACTCCGAAACCCGCCGCACGGAAGTGATGGCCACCAAAAAGGCCACCTTCTGCGACAAGGACAAAAGCGGAATCTCCCGAAGAGGCTCAAAAGGAGATTCCTGCAACACGGAAAGCACGAGATTCAGGTCCCACGGAGCCAAAGGCGAGCGGACGGGGGGAGCAATGCGCGTCACCCCCTGAACAAAGGTATGAACCAGAGCGTAAGACGCCAAAGGCCGCTGGAACAGCACCGCCAAGGCACAGATCTGGCCCTTCACAGTACTCGAGGCCAGCCCCTGAGCCACCCGCGCTGCAAGAAAGCAAGAATTCTGCTGGATGGAACACAGGTCCCTGGGACAGAAGATCGGGGCGCAGAGGCAGATGCCACGGGGCGTCCACCACCAGCTGAACCACGTCCGCGTACCACACCCTCCGAGGCCAGTCTGGGGCCACGAGGATGATGGTGACGCCCTCGGCTGCGATCCGACGCAGCAGCCGAGGGGGAAAGGCGTAAAGTAGACCGTAATGACCCCAAGGAGCCACCAGGGCATCCACTGCCTGCGCCCAGGGATCCCCCGGGCCACAAACCTGTCAACCTTCCGGTTGAACCGAGACGCCAGAAGATCCACCTCCGGCGTCCCCCAGCGTCGACGCAGCTGCTGAAAAACCTCTGGGTGGAGAGACCACTCCCCCAGATCCACCGACTGTCGACTGAGGTAATCGGCCTGCCAATTGTCCACACCCGGGATTTAGACCGCCGACAGAGCCAGAACTCGATTTTCCGCCCAGGAGAGAATCCCGAACACCTCTCGACCTGCGGCCACGCTTTTTGTGCCGCCCTGGTGGTTGATGTACTCCACTGCAGTGGCGTTGTCCGACTGGACCCAGACCGCCAGACCCATGAAGGAGAGAAAGGCGAATCGTCCGAAGTTCCAACACATTTAATCGACAGGCGGGACTCCTCCGGCGACCAACGACCCTGCACGGTCAAGGAGCCCAGGACCCCGCCCCAGCCCCAAGGGCTGGCGTCTGTGGTGACCACCGTCCAGTGCACGGGAAGTAAAGACTTCCCCCGCACCAAGGCCGGAGATTGAAGCCACCACCGCAGGGAGGCCCTCGCCTCCCGAGAGATCCGAATCTCCCCGTCCAAGGACGGGGGGAACTTGTCCCACTGCACCAGGATGTTCCTCTGCAGGGTCCTGGTATGATGTTGCGCAAAGGGCACCGCCTCGAAGGAGCCACCATGACCCAGGACCTGCATGCAAACCCGAATGGGCGACCACTGGCGAGTCCTCAGTAGCCGGACCTTGGAACGGAGCTTCAGGAGCTTGTCCCGAGGAAGAAAGACCCGGGTCGCGACAGTGTCCAGAACCAAACCCAGATACTCCAGGCGTGGTGAAGGCACCAGGCAAGATTTTCGCAGGTTCAGAAGCCACCCGAACTCCTCCAAGGACCGCACCGTGACCCCCAGAGCCGTCACCATAGAAGAATGCGACTCCGCCCGTAGGAGCAGGTCGCCAGGTACCCCACGATCAAAACCCCCCGACAATGCAACAGGATCGGGGCTAGCACCTTGGTGAACACACGTGGGGCCGATGCCAGCCCGAAGGGCAGCGCCACAAACTGAAAATGGTCCTCCCCCACCGCGAAACGAAGATACCGCTGATGAGACTCGCAAACGGGTACATGAAGGTATGCATCCCGGATATCGATGGAGGCCAGCAGATCTCCCTGACGGACCGGATCGACTCCATCCGGAACCGACGGACCTGCACGAAGGTGTTCAAGCATTTGAGGTTCAGGATAGGCCGCACCCCCCCTTTCTTGGGCACAGTAAACAGGTTTGAATAAAACCCTTTGAACCTTTCCGAGGACGGAACTGGCACAATCACCCCCTGGGACAAAAGGTCCGCCACAGCGCGACGGAGATCCGCCAACCGCGAAGGAGAGGCGCGTGTTGGACGGGAACAAAACGGTTTCCCGGACGGGACAGAAACTCGATCTTGTAGCCCGAAGAAACAAGCTCCCGGACCCAAGAGTAGGAGACGTGGGCCAGCCAAAAATCGGCAAAGAGCCGAAGGCGCCCCCCCACCCTGGGACCCAGAGTCGGGGCCCGACCTTCATGCGGACTGGGGCTTGCCGGCGGGCTTAGCAGACTTGGGTTGCCACGGACGCTTGGAGGATTGGGAAGAGGAGGATTTGTTAAATTACCGCCCTTGTCGGAGGCGAAAAAGCCGCTTGTGAGAGGAGAAAGTAGGCCCAGGCTTCCGGCGCGGTTCCTTCTTGCGCGCCTGGGGAAGGAAGGTACTCTTACCCCGTCAGATCCTTAATGATCTCATCCAAGGTGGAACCAAACAGACGGTCCCCAGTAAAGGGCAACTCCTGTAGAGCCTTCTTGGAAGCCTGATCCGCCAACCAGCACTTAAGCCAGAGCAAAACGGCGAAGCGTCACCGCTGACACCGACACCTTGGACACCAAGGGCGCCGCATTCAAGGCCGAATTGCAGACATAACGAAGGCCCTGCACCAACTGGTCCGCTAATTCCACGAAAGCGGGGGAGACGTGCTCCTCCGCAAGACCCTGATGTAACATCTTAGCCCACTCAGTTAGAGTCTGAGACCAAAGCCGAAGCCAAGACCGGGCGCATGAGAGTGCCCGAAACAGAGTACAGAGACCGCAAAAGCGCCTCAGCCTTCCTATCGGAAGGATCCTTAAAGGACGGAGAATCCTCCACCGGAATAACCGTGGCTTTGTTCAAACGAGAGACCGGCGGGTCCACCACCGGCAGAGAAGACCATTTAGACACAAAGGCCTCCTCGAAGGGGTAGCGAACCGAGAACCGCTTAGGAACCGCAAAGGACTTGGTAGGCCGTTTCCACTCCTTATAAATGAAATCACCAAAACAGGGGATGTAAGGAAACACATTGGCAGAACGCCTACTCTTATGCGTCCCAAACTGCACGTGCGGCAGTGCAGAAGTGCTGGCAACATCCTCAATCTTAAGGGTCTCCCTGACAGCGCGGACCAGCGCCGAAACAGTTTCACGTTCCTGGACCAGGTGCGTAGACGAATCAGGATGTGAGTAATCACCCGGATCAGGATGAGGCGACATCGTGGGTAGTTCCCCCCTCCTCTTCGGACTCCCCTGACAGGTGGGCGCTGCGTCAAGGCGCGCTCCATGCGCATCACAAACCCATCCATGACAGAGGAAAAAGATTCCAGGGACAATGCGGTACCACCCCGCCCCCCCCCCTGAAGAACCGGAGGGACGCACTGGCGACAGGCAAAGCAGCGTAGGCGTACAGGACGCACAAAGAGGGGATCTAGAGGGGTCCGCAGAGAGCAGCCCACAACCCTCACAAGGCAATGCAGGAGAGTCATCCCTGCAATCCATTGCACACCCGCAGCAAAAATCACCCCACAGACCAGAGACCACCAGGCAAGGGAAAGATGGATCCCCAACAACTCACGACCCTCAGCGTTTGTCCCGGCCCAGACGTCCGACCCTGCAAAGTGGAAGAGCTCTGCACGCTGTGTCCTTCTCCTATGGCGTCCATGAGCCGAAAGAAAGACACTCCCCATCCGCCCGAGGCTATAGGAAGCCGGGGCCGGAGGTTACGCAACATCCCGGTCAGAAGCCCCCCCCGGGATGAATCCCATAGGCGTCGGGGAGGACCACACGTCGCAGCCGACCCACCGTAGCTGAGTCGGCATGCGCTCGTCGGTCACCCAGGGGAGACTACAAGGATCTACAGTCATCCAGCCGGTCGCCCTGGGGACACTTGCTAGAAGAAAAATCAAGTTAAACGGAAGAAAGGAAAAAAAATTCTCCAGAGAAAAAGATTTAGCTCCTTACTCCTGACGCTAGGCAAAAAACTGGAGACTTGTCAGCAAGTGAGGGGCTGGGCCACCAGCAGGGACCGTCCCTAGGTTGTCTTGTTTTTTAGTTATGTGCCTAGTGTCCTACTCCTGCAGGTGGCGATATACCCTACCATTCAGGATCTACGATCTGTTGCCCTGTGTCCTTCAATGAACGGGAGAGAAAAGTGGCTACCTGCTACACCAAAGTAGAGAGAAGGAGAGTAACAATTTTTACTCAGGGTCTATAAGGCATTCCACAAAGGGGAAGCTAGGAAGACGAGGAGCACTAGTCTTGACATAATAGTTCTGCAGCAGAGCTCCAAAATCTTTGTGAGGCTACATATTAGGGCTGCAACAACTAATCGATTGACTCGATTATAATAACTCTGCTCCTTTGTTCTCCTCCCTGCAGGTGCCGGCTGCAACAGTCTGTGTCCCTTTCAATCCCTGCTGCTCTCCCTGCCTGCATTGGCAGAAAGCAGCAGGGACACAGACGGCAGCAGCCGGCACCAGCGGGAAGGAGAGGCCGTTGTACCTCTGCATTGCCTCGCTGGTGCCACAGTTCCTCTGCTGGTGCCCCCCATTCTTACGCTGCTCACCCCGTGCCTCCACTGCTGTCCACATCCCTTGGCTGCTGCCCTTACCTCTGCTGCTCCCCTGTGCCCCCTTTTCGGCCGGCAGTAGAAAGCCGGTCTCTCATCAGTGGCTGGAAACAATAGCCAGCCTGCTATTGGCTATTTAAATTGCAATAGCAGGCTGGCTATTGCACCCGCCCACTGTCTGCTGTCAATCAGCAGAGGACGACCTGAAGGAGAACTTTCTCCTTCAATTCCTGCCTCTGCTGAATGACAACAGGCAGTGGGCGGGTTCAATAGCCAGCCTGCTATTGGCTATCGCAATTTAAAATAGCCAATAGCGAGCCGGTTATTGCTCCGAGCCACCGCCTGCTGTTGTAAGGCAAAGAAAAAAAAAAGTTAGGATTAAAAATAACCCCCAAAAAATGTAAAGTCTCCCAACCCCGCGCATACTAACGGAAACACAAGCCAGGTGCACTTACATAGAAAAATGATGGTCACCGCCTGCGCCGGAGTGAGAGCAAAAATTCTCAGAGAGAGAGAGAGAGAGAGAGGGGAGAGGAGAGAGCGGCAAGTGTCATTTATGCTTTTGGTCTGAAAAATCTGCTCCGAGCTGTGCGTTGTGGTGCCATTAATTTCAATGGCATCCCAAATGCCCCTCCTACTTAGTGTGATCACCTGCACTGGAAAGTAACGGTACTGCAATGCCATGCGCTCCAGTGCAGTGCGAGTGCAAAAAATGCGCATGCAGTTTTATTCTGAAGAAAATTTTATGTTTGAAACACTCCACTGTGTATTTTATTTTAAATAAAATATGTTTTTTTTTAATCCGATCAAAAAATTAAAATTGGCCAACTAATCGATTATGAAAATAATAGTTAGCTGCAGCCCTACTAAATATAATCAGCTGGAAGCTGATGTTTGACAACTATGTAACTTAGGAAAATGTTACTCATCCATAGATACAGTACAGTAAGTGACAATTGGTACCCTTGGATAGGTAGGTGTTGCTGGAAGGTTCAACATGCAAAAAGTGTGAAATGGGCCTGAATAAAAGAGAAATAATGCAGCCACCATATACAGGAACTGGCGAGTTTAATTTATGCTTAACCACTTCCAGTGGGTTCACGTAAATACATGTCATCCACTGAAAGTGGTTACACGCTATGTGTATCCACCCCCTCCACCGATGTCGGCTTCCCAGGCTCAGCTGTTCCCCGTGCGTGCCCGGGACCGGCATGGTGGGTCTCCCCTGATGGATCGGAGGGAGAACAGCAGGCTTCCAGCCACTGATCTATCCTCCGATCACTGGACCCGGAAGTGATTTGCATTACATCACTTCTGGTGTCACTGAGCACATCCTCAGGCTCCGAGAGCCAGAAGAAGCAGCTGGTGAAGCAGATCTCTGCTTCATCCGCTTCTTTGGTACAATTGTTGATTTTTGTACACTACCACAGTATCATTGTTGTACACTACCGCAAGCTACAGTCATCATTATGAATCCAAGTTCCCTTTATAAAAATGTACCATTTATCTACTGAAGTGAAGGAACACAACATCGGTGTCAAATAAGTCAATTTTGTTCATTGGGATCACACAAAAAAACACAAATTCTGAAGGTAGAAGGGAATGTGAACAACCTGTGCAATTAAAATTCAAGGTAGCACATGTATTTCTATCAAAATCAATATACCTTTAGTGATGGTATATGTGCTTGTCTTTTTTGTGTAGATGTGGAGGTGGTTTTTGATGCCATGCCTGCAACAGTTTGCATCTTGAGGGATAGTGTTGAACCACTATGTGCCGATAATGGACTCTTCCCCTCTGCATGAAAAAAAGTAATTAATAATGGAAAGCCAGTAAACACAGTCATAAGGCATTTGGAATTCCAAACTCTTAAAATGTCTGCAAGTCCCTGTACTTAAGGATATACTTTCACTGGTGGTGTTTGGGGGGGGGGGATGGAGTGGCAGCAATCTTCATGGCAACCTTAATGGCACCCTGTTTGTTTTGGGTAGTAAGAAATTGTTAAACGCCCTGGCAGTGGTTCCTGACCTATTTACGTTGCTGGCCCTGGAACTGTCTCATGCTTTCCTGTGCAGGGATAATGTCAGCGGCCACCTGCCCGGATGGAGCCCTCTCCTCATTCCTCTTTCTTTCCCAAACAACTTTTAGCGCTTTCTTTTCTCTTTATTCTACTCTTTACACTCTTGGTCTTCTTGCGGTCCTGCCCCCTTCTTTCCTCTTTCTCCTTTCCTTTTCGTTTACCCCTACGACTTATCTTCCATACGGTTCACCTTTTTCTTAAATTGCTAACTTTTTCAAAAAACGGACAGGATGAGTACTCACACTCTCTATAATTAGATGTCCTTTTTTGAACTGGTTTTTACAACAAAGATGGTCTGAATATATACACAGGAATATGCTATCTGTGTCACCACTCATGACTGTTAAATTGTCAATGTTAATTTGGACATTGCGTTGTACCATTTGTACAAATTACTGTCCACTGTGTGCTACTACTATGCTGTATTTTCATAAATAAAGAATTTTTTCTTTAATCCCCGGGCAGGTTTTTTATTGCCGTCTGTGTCACTGTTGGGGAAATTCCCCTCATTTGTCTTGGTGATTAAATTATAATAGTTTGTTAAATAGGAGACAAGGGAAAATCTTCCAATGGGGACAACTGGCCACCCACAGTTCACATTACACCCAATTCCTGCTGTTTTTTGGGGTTTGGATCCTGGTGTAAGCACTACCTACATTGTAAAGTCTTGTGACAGTACTGGGTGCTACATAAGTTTAATTTAAGGACCACTGGCTTGCCAGAAACATTCAAGTATTTAATTTCAATTTACCAGAAGACTGAGAGGCTGGCACATGAGCAATTCGTTTTGATTCTCCTGGCAAAGTCAGAGGAGACTTCTGAGCACTGCTCTTCAACTGACTGGCTTGCTGCTGAGACACAAGATGTGTGGCCTGATCCTGTGCCCTCTGAATCCTCCGATAACAAATCTCTTGAGGTGTAGGGCGGCGATGTGGACGGATAACATGTTTACTGGATAAATCAGCCTGGTGGAAAAAATAAAAGTTACTTACTAGTATAGAGACATGGTGGTTGAGAAAGTAGATTTGCACTGTTAAGGCCATGTCAGACAGGCGATTTTGTAGCAGTGATACATCCCTCGCTGTTGCAAATTGCTGGTACCAGCTAACAGCAATTTATAGCTACAGTTGGGTAAAAAAGTATTTAGTCAGCCACCAATTGTGCAAGTTCTCCCACTTAAAAAGATGAGAGAGACCTGTAATTGGCATCATAGGTAGACCTCAACTATGAGAGACAAAATGAGAAAACAAATCCAGACAAATCACATTGGCTGATTTGGAACTAATTTATTTGCAAATTATGGTGGAAAATAAGTATTTGGTCAATATCAAAAGGTCATCTCAATACTTTATTATATATCCTTTGTTGGCAATGACAGAGGTCAAACGTGTCCTGTACGTCTTCACAAGGTTGGCACACACTGTTGCTGGTATGTTGGCCCATTCCTCCATGCAGATCTCCTCTAGAGCAGTGATGTTCTGGGGCTGTCGCTGGGCAACATGGACTTTCAACTCCCTCCAAAGGTTTTCTATGGGGTTGAGATCTGGAGACTGGCTAGGCCACTCCAGGACCTTGAAATGCTTCTTACGAAGCCACTCCTTCGTTGCCCGGGCGGTATGTTTGGGATCATTGTCATGTTGAAAGACCCAGCCACGTTTCATCTTCAATGCCCTTGCTGATGGAAGGAGGTTTGCACTCAAAATCTCACGATACATGGCCCCATTCATTCTGTCCTGTACAACAGTGGTCCTCAACCCCCGGGCCGTGGACCGGTACTGGTCCGTGGATCAAATGGTACTGGGCCGCGGGGCCCCGCACTGCCGACGGGCTTCACAGTGAGGGGGCAGGTCCTGTGACTCACCTCCCCTCCCTGCCGGGTCCATAGTAACAGGCGGCGGGAGGGGAGGTGAGTCAGAGGACACGTGTGTGTCACAAGCCCCGCCCGCTGCAGTGAGTGCACACAACTCCCTGGCTGGGTAAGCCCGAGCGCTCTTCTTCTTTAAGAGGCTCCTCTGTCCTGCGCTCATTACCTGCAGGTAATAAGTATTTGGTCACCTACAAACAAGCAAGAGTTCTGGTGACCAAATACTTATTTTCCACCACAATTTGCAAATAAATTTGTTCCAAATCAGCCAATGTGATTTGTCTGGATTTGTTTTCTCATTTTGTCTCTCATAGTTGAGGTCTATCTATGATGCCAATTACAGGCCTCTCTCATCTTTTTAAGTGGGAGAACTTGCACAATTGGTGGCTGACTAAATACTTTTTTACCCCACTGTAGCTACTGAATTGCTACAGTCACTAGCGATTTGTTTCTAAGAAGTGATTTATTGCAACTACAGGTCAAACTCCTGCTACAGCATTACATCAGTCCCCACTGCTTCAAATAGCACTCCTTCAGAGATTTCTAGCTATTCCATAGATGTGAATGCAGAATGATTGTTATTACCATGAAGCACTGCACAAACTCAATTGATGATTGGCTGAACAATTACATAGTAAATAACTATGATTACCTTAGCAAGGAGAAAAAAAAAAAAAGGGAGGATCACTGCAAATAAATTGCCTGTCTGACATGGAACTTATTAACATACATGTGAAAGAATCTATTGACCATATTTTCAGTAAAGAAAATTGCTTTTTATGAAGTCAATAATGCACGAATGACAGACAAAAAGGTAAACCCCGCCAAATTAAAGCACAGCAAAACAAGATGCCCCATGGTTAAGCAAAAGGTAAGTTACACAGGTAAAAAGTGGGGATAATATAAACTGAACCGATGTGTATGCAAGTAAGAATTAGGGATGCACCAATACTAGTATCGGTACCAAAACCAACTATTTGGGCGAGTACTTGTACTTGCCAAAATGCTCCCGACGCCTATCCAGATACCGGAACTTTCAATATGAGGAAGCCAGGCGGTGAGTCATTACACTCTGCCCGCCTTCTCGATTGGCCCGGGAAGGCGTCTTCCTGATTGGCTAGAAAGCCGGCTTCCCGGCTAATCAGAAGCCAGGCGGCGAGTCATTACACGCCGCCCGGCTTCCTTAATGGGACTTCTGGTATTGGTATTCGGTGTCGGCGAGTATCGAAAAAAAAAAAAACCCATCCGTACTCGATACCGAAAAACCAGTAACAGTGCATCCCTAGTAAGAATGCTTCCAGAAATAATTTAAAAAAAAAGTGTTTGCAGTTTAACAGAAAGGAAATCCAAATCAAATCAATATTTGAGGTGGCCACCCTTTGCCTTCTAAACAGCATCATTCTTCCAGGTACACTTGCACACAGTTTTTGAAGGAACTCAGCAGGTCGGTTGCTCCCAACATCTTGGAGAACAAACCACAGATCTTCTGGGGATGTGGGCTGCCTCAAATCCTTCTATCGCTTTGTGTAATCCCAGACAGACTCGATGTTGCGATTAGGGCTCTGTGGGGGCCAAACCATCACTTCCAGGACTCCTTGTTCTTCTTTACGCTGAAGATAGTTCTTGATGACATTGGCTGTATGTTTGGGGTCATTGTCCTGCTGCAGCAAAAATTTGGGGCCAATCACACACCTACCTAATGGTATGGCATGATAAATAAAGTATCTGCTTGTATTTCTCAGCATTGAGGACACTATTGATCCTGACCAAATCTCCAACTCCATTGGCAGAAAGCAGCCACAGACTTGCAAGAAACCTCCACCATGCTTCACTGTTGCCTGTAGACACTCATTATTGTAACGCTCTCCAGCCCTTCTGCAAACAAACTGCCCCCCGCTACAGCCAAATATTTCAAATTTTGACTCCTCAGTCCAGAGCACCTGCTGCCATTTTTCTGCACACCAGTTCTTATGTTTTCGCGCATAGTTGAGTCGCTTAACCTTGTTTCCACGTCAGAGGTATGGCTTTTTGGCCGTAATTCTTCTATGAAGAACACTCCTGGCCAGACTTCTCCGGACAGTAGATGGGTGTATCTGGGTCCCACTGATTTCCGACAGTTCAGTGCTGATGGCACTGCTGGACACCTTCCGATGTCAAAGGGCAGTAAGCATGATGTGTCTTTCATCTGCTGCATTAAGTTTCCTTGGCCGACCACTGTCTACGGTCCTCAACGTTGCCCGTTTCTTTGTGTTTCTTCAAAAGAGCTTGAATAGCGCATCTTGAAACCCCAGTCTGCATTGAAATCTTTACCCAGGAGAGACCTTGCTGATGCAGTATAACGGTCCTGTGACTGGTTGCTGTGCTCAGTCTTGCCATATTGTATAACCTGTGACATGAAACTGTCTTCCACAACCTCACCTAAGTAGCAGAGTTCGGCTGTTCCTCACCTAGTTTTAAGCGTCCTACACAGCTGTGTTTCAATCTACATATGAAATTGATGATCATTAGCTCCTACTTGGTATAATTGGCTAATCATACATCTGACTATAATCCTAAAAAATCCCTGACTTTGTGCAAGTTGATGCTGGTTTGAATCAAAAAGGTCAGTCACATCAAATACTGATTTGATTTAATTTTTTCTTCTGTTCACTCACTTTGCATTTTGTAAATTGATAAAAATAAACAATAAAAATACATATTTGTGAAAACATTCTTACTTTACAGCATTTTTTTTTACTCCTGCCCAAAACTTTTGAACTCACCCACACAACTCCAACACTCCTCTCTGAACTCTGGTCCAGACTCCTAATAAGGCTGCTCTCAGCCACCTGATCCAGCTATACTGGTCATTGGCAACACCTGGCCCCAGGACTGGAGATTTCATCCCACCCAGAGCTCTAC
This sequence comes from Nanorana parkeri, assembly GCF_000935625.1. Lineage (NCBI taxonomy): Eukaryota > Metazoa > Chordata > Amphibia > Anura > Dicroglossidae > Nanorana > Nanorana parkeri. Next base: position 4,323 of record NW_017308241.1, on the reverse strand, counting down.
GAAATCTCCAGAGCTCCAGATCCCAGCTACATTTAGGAAAACTTGGAAGAACCTGAAAAGCCAGGTTCCTCCTTATAACCTGCTTTGCTTTCTGGGCCCTCTCAGCCCCTTTGGCTGAGAGTCCTGGGTGCCAAGGTCGCCATCCTCCACCGTGGCATTGGCTTACACTGCCACAATATATTATATATATATATAAAACACACACGGCCAAAAATATTGGCACCCCTGCATTTCTGTCAGATAGTGCACCACTTCACGCTGAAAATTGTTGCAATTACAAATGTTTAGGCATTCTCATGTTTATTTCTTTTGTTTGTATTGGTATGACAAAAAAGTGGAGGGGAAAAAAAGCCAAATCTAACACATTCCATGCCAAACTCCCAAAATGGACTGGGCAAACTTATTGGCACCTTCTCCAAATTGCAAGAAATAATTACATTCCAAGTTTTTGTGAAAAAGCCTGGACAATCTCAAGCTTACAAGTCCATCTCCAGAGATCTTAATGCTACTGTGTCCACAACATTGTCAAGAAGTTTACAACCCATGGCATGGTGGATAAAGACCCTTAATCAACTTCCAAACAAATTCAAGCTGACCTTCAGGCACAGAGTGCAACTGTGTCAGCTTGCAACTATACGTTGCCATCTGAATGAAAAGGGACACTATGGTAGGAGGACCCCCCGCTGACACAGAAACCGAAAACAGCCAGATTGGAGTTTGCCAAAACTTACCTGAGGAAGCCAAAATCGATTTGGGAGAATGTGCTGTGGACAGACGAAACAAAATGACAGATTTTGGTAGAGCCCATCATTCTACTGTTTTCAGAAAAAGAAATGAGGCCTTTAACCACTTCAAGACCAGGTGTTTAGACCCCCCTTCCTGGCCAGGCCATTTTTCAGTGTTCAGCGCTGCGGTACTTTGACTGACGTTTATTCCATCATGCAACGCTGTACTGAAATGAATTTAATACCATTGTTTGGGGATAGATAGAGCTTTCTTTTGGTGGTATTTAATCACCACTGGGGTTTTTTACTATTAAGGAAAAAATATTGACATTGTTTTTTTCATTATGTTAGGAAACAATGATTATTACCCATATTTTTGGTAAAATATAAAAGACGGGGTCACGTCGGGTAAATAGACACCAAACATGTCATGCTTTAAAATTGCGCGCACCAGCGAAAATCGCAAAAAACGATCACACCCAAAATTGGCCATAGGCTTTGTATATTAACGGGCATCAAATATCGGCATTTCCCGCTCAGTGGCGTGCGAGAGGGGGCATGGCTGAGCGGATGTCTAAAGACGCCTGCTCAGATCTAGATTTTTTTTACAACGGCCGGCCGGGAAGTGGTTAAATAAAAAAAAATACAGTCAAACATGGTGGAGGTTCACTGATGTTTTGGGGTTGATTTGCTGCTTCAGGCACTGGATGTCTTGACTGAGCATGGCATTATGAAATCTGAAGACTACCAAAGAATTCTGGGGTACAATGTAGGGCCCAGTGTCAGAAAGTTGGGTCTCCGTCAGAGGTCATAGGTCTTACAGCAGGACAATGACCCAAAGCACACGTCAAAAAGCACCCAGAAATGGTTTCAGACAAAGCGCTGGAGAGTACTGGGCTGGCCAGCAGTAAGTCCAGATCTAAATCCCATAGAGCACTTGTGGAAAGATCTCAAAACAGCAGTTGGGAAAAGGAACCCTTCCAATCTGAGAGACCTGGAGCAGTTGGTGAAAGAAGAGTGGTCCAAAATTCCTGTAGAGAGATGTAAGAGACTCATTGGTTACAGGAAGCAATTGATTTCAGTTATATTTTCCAAGGGCTGTGCTAACAAATATTAATTGTGTGCCAAACATTTTGTCCAGTCCATTTTTGGCTTTTTTTTCCCCTCCACTTTTTTGTGTCATACCAATACAAAAGAAATAAACATGAGAATGCCTAAACATTTGTAATTGCATCAAATTTTGCGACAATTCTTCTTGGCATTGACTTCACGAGATGTTGAAAGGTGATGCGAGGAATCTGACCCATGCCTGATGAATAGCACTGCCCAGTTCTGTGAGATTTGATGGTTGTGGAACCAGCTGCCTGATGGCTCTTTCAACTTCGTCCCACAAATGCTCAATTGTATTGAGATCTGGTGATTGTGGGGGCCACCTAAGCAAGGTAAATTCTCCCTCA
>NW_017308241.1:0-1242 GCF_000935625.1 Nanorana parkeri | reverse complement strand
CCAGTTCTGTGAGATTTGATGGTTGTGGAACCAGCTGCCTGATGGCTCTTTCAACTTCGTCCCACAAATGCTCAATTGTATTGAGATCTGGTGATTGTGGGGGCCACCTAAGCAAGGTAAATTCTCCCTCACGTTCTTGAAACCACTCCTGCACAATACGAGCACTGTGGTGGCGCATTGTCTTGTTGGAAGAAGCCATCTCCATTGGGATACGCCATCAACATGATAGGATGAACTTGATCTGCAACGATACTTTGGTATGTTGTGTTATTCAGACGTTATTCCACACGAATTAAAGGGCCCAAATCATGCCAGGAAAACATGCCCCAAACCATAACACTGCCCCCACCAGCTTGAAGGGTTGTACTCATGCATGTGGGGTGCATGCCTTCATGCTGTTCCCGCCAAATTCTCACTCTGCCATCTGCATGATGCAACTGGAAACGTGATTCATCGGACCACATGATTTTATTCCAATGCTCGACTGTCCAATCCTTGTGTTCATATGCGAATTGGGGACGTTTTATCTTGTTAACGTTTTATCTTGTGCAGACAGCAAAGGTGTTCGAACAAGCCTTCGGCTTCCATATCCCATACGATGCAGTGTATGGTGAACAGTGCTTCAGAGATCATTTGAGAGGATCCCTGATTAAGATCTGCAGTAATTTGATGCACTGTTGCCCTTCTGTTGTCTTGTAACAGTCTTGCCACTCTCCGTTCTGCCCTAACATTGACTAGTCGATAACAGCCACAATACGCACGTTCAGACCCAGATTTTCAGCTGACAATCCAGTCTTTAAACACTTTAACAACAGCTGCTCTTGAACATTTAACGAATTCTGCCGTTTTGCTGATATTAGCTCCATGGCTCCGAGCGCCAACAATCATCCCACGTTCAAAGGCTGTTAAAATTGCGTTGTTCACCCATATCTTCAGGGGAAGAAAAAAAAATATCACTTCTACTGTTGTGGTAAACAACCTGCGTCCCTATTTATAATGGTCTGGCATATATATATATATATCTATCAGACATCCCAATAACTCTTTACCCCAACCAGTCCGTCTATCTCCCACCTTGACTCCCTTCCCTAAAGACTCATCTCTTCAGGGAAGCCTATCCGACCTCAACCTAACCACTGAACCATGTCGTTCTCAAACAATTCATCCCCACACTTCACACTTCCTCTTCATGTATCACTTCCCCCCTCCCCTTTTAGATTGTAAGCCCCCAGGGGCAGGGCC
>NW_017308240.1:242651-248476 GCF_000935625.1 Nanorana parkeri | reverse complement strand
CCCCCACCTAACAGCCTGTGCCCTCACCTACAGACCATGCCTCCACCTGGGAGACTGCAGACAGCCACTGAGAGAGTAGTGACTAAGGAAGCATACTCTGAATGGTGTAAGGTTGATAGTGGTGTACCACAAGGTTCAGTGTTGGGGCCCCCACTGTGTAACCTACTTATAAATGTTACAGAGTTTGGCATTAAAGAAGAACTCCAGGGAAACATGTTATTAACCCTTGCAGTGGGGCTATCCCCACTGTAAATATAACTTTTTTTTTTTTTTCAGCATGGGGGAAGCCCAGATTTTTTTCCCCCAGAACATTTATTTAAGAGAGCTTCATGCCTATTTTATAGATATACTATGTCATGCTTGTTATGCCTCCTTACTTGTTGCGATGTTTGAGATGGTTCTTTGGGGGGGGTTCTTTGTATACTTTTTGCCTTTTGTTTTACCTATGATAGTTGTATTCTTACTTTTCCTTTAATAAACATTTATACTGTACAATGGGCCACCAATGTGCAGCTCAGTGTGCATTTTTGGCAGGATTCTTGCCAAGCTGGCGTAACTCGTGTAACTCAGGGGAGTTATGTCATCGGGGAAGACTTAAAAACCAGACCAGAAGAAGATGGAAGCACCATTTATTTCTTAAGACCTGTTACGTGAATGGCCAGCATTAGACCCTTAAGAACTTAATAATAGCTGCCCCAAACCTCTTTTTCCACCATATACTTGTTTCATTGATCTTAAAGGGAAAATATAATGGAGTGGGGAATTATATTACATTTTATCTATCTATCTATCTGATAGATCTATATATATATATTAGGGCTGGTAATGATTACAATTTTGGTGTTCGATTAATCGACAAAAAATGTAATCGATTAACTTGGAGCCACTCAGCCCCTCTGGCTGAGAATCCTGGGTCACTTTGAGGCCACCTAACACCGTGGTATTGCCTCACAATGCCACAATATATAATATTCATGAACATTTTAAATAAAGTAAATATACATTCCCTAAACAAGATTGAGTAAGGACACCAAGATGTTTGCCACCTGTGGAGAAGCAGCATCTGAGGGACTTTTATTCCTTTAAAATTGAGTCCTGGTTATATGTGCTGCTTTCCTTTGATGTATTTGATCACCTGTATTCATATTTATTGTTATGCTGTTGAAAATGTACATAACAATGTATTTTAAAAAAGAGGGCATCATGTACAACTAATTTCAGTACTGACTTCAATATGATAAGATAGTATACAATTGTTTATTTTCAGTTAAAATATCACCAAAAGCATTTTCAACTGAATGCATCTGTAACTATAGCAGAATATGTCTGTGATGAAGTATACCTACATCTAAAGGAAAAAGGTCACCACTCCTTTGAAGACAATCCATTATGCATCCTAGACAGGGAGCAGGACTGGTTTAAAAGAGGTGTGAACGAGGCCAAGTTTGAATAGAGGTGTGTGTGGGGGCAGGTGCGTCCCGAGGCTGGGTGACACCCGGAGCGGTAACCGAGTGTCATCCCGCCTAGACGTCACTGTTAAATGACTGTGAGTCATTTTGGTGTCACCCCTCCAATGGTGTCACCCCGGGTGCGGGCCGCAACCCCCGCACCCCCCTTGTGACGCCACTGTGTGTGTGGGGGGGAGACATATATTGTCTGCCACATACAATGCTGTTTTAACTCCTCCTAGACTCCTATTATGCAAATGCAATCAACACCTGGTTGTGACTAACATATTATGTGGATTGGAACAACATTCACCATATTTATTCCCAGAGAGTCATTCTGAATTGAGAAAGCTGGTCGGATGGCCAGTACAACGTCTTCATGACAAATACAGCAAGTCCAGTTGCCTTGACTTATTTCTTTACAGATATAGCAGAATAGTAAACTAAAGCATATTCTGTATAGTATGCACCATACGAGACATACTAGGTGACCCTAAGCAAAGCTCTTACCATTGCATCCCAATGACTATACTTTGCAAAAACGTACTTTGACAGTCTCATTGTCACAGGTCGGCTTAGAACTATGACGTGAGTGGAAATCACTCATCTCATAGTTCTCCTTTAATATTTGCATAAGCTTAGGCAAGCCACAGAGTGTCAATGTTAAAGCCTTGTCTTAAACGGTGCAAGAAATGAGTGAGGTCACCTTGTGAAAAGACAGCATTTCCCTGCCACATGCCAGCAATCTATGCCTGACTGATGGTCAATGACTCTGGATGTGTCCTCTATGGTATATGATAGAGAGATGCTCTAAACCTCCTCCACCCAAAACTAACTGGATGCACACAATATTTTGTTAACATTACACCTATTGCAGATATATTGTAGATTCAGTTTGAATCCACTTTGCTTTCACTAGACTATATTTTACACCCGTTTTTTTAGGCTTCTGGTCTGACTTTTTCTTCTTGGACCATGTAAGGTGGTGGAGGAAGTGGTGCTGATGGTTGAGGAAATGCTGGTGCTGTAGCTGCATATACTGAGGGGGGCATTGAAATCACAACATCATTCTGTATCACAAACACCTGCAAAGGAAGATTAGATAGCTCAGTAAAAAAAAAACCCTCACATTTCATACTAAAGGTTTTTACTATTTAAAAAAACTAAATATGTATTTTATTTTATATGAAGAATATAAACTTAGAACAGTTCCTCAAAAAGTCTTGCGATGGTTGTAAGGTAATTAAAAAAACATACGATCTGCCCATCTTGGACAGACAGATCGTACTTGCGATCATCGGTATGTTGCTTTCTACATTTAGTCCTGCTTTGCACAAGCACTAGTGAGGGGGGAGAGCCGTCTTCCTCTCTCACCTGTCACAGGAGTTCCAGCACAGTGCTGTGCTAGAACTCCTGTATTGGAGGTGACAGGGGTGATAAAGAGAACCTGTCCCCTTCAATTGCTATCACACAGGGGCTTGTTAGCTCTTGTGTAATAGCAATAAAGTTAAGTGGGAAAAAAATTGATAAAAAAAATAATTAAAGAAATAAAAATTGAACAAACAAATAAGAAATAATTAAATTAAAAAAAATAAAAAGTTGATTAAAAAGTAAAAAATAAAAAAAACAAATGATTAAAAAAAAAGACAATTATTATAAAAAAATAAACAATAATAAGATAATAAAAATAAAAGTGCTGCGCAAACTGTTGGCGCTATATAAATACTATGTAATAATAATAATAATAATAAAAATGTAAAGAAATTTAAAAAAATAAGTAAAAATAAAAACGTGATAAAAAAGTTTAAAAAAAGAAATAAAACTAACCCTGCCGCCATGCCATCTGGTTGCCATTCTCCATTGATGGGGGGTTGGCGGGGAGGGGGGCGCATTGCGGAACCTGGCCTTGGGGCAGCAGGGAGAGTAAATCCGGCCCTGAGCAGATGCCTCCAGATGCCCCTTGATCTTCATTCTCTCTGGCTAAGAAAAATCCAAACACTATGGTACATCTGCTGGAGACACTTCACCTTATTTTTGCAGCTTCAGATTGGACCAGAAGCCCCTTTCAATCTGCTCATCCAGATATCTAGTGTCTGACAGCATCTTAATTTAAGCCCAACCAATGTCCATGTTCTGTGCTTCTCTCACCTGAGGGACTATGGATGATGCATGATTCAGAGAACGGCATCCAAATACAGACACAGCTATAGATGTAGAAAATAGCAGCAGGTTTGTCACCAGAAGAATGGTTTGAATTAAATATCCGCCAACCTGTACAATAGACAAACACAGGACCTTTGTTAAGTCATGCATGGCAGCTATACAGGATAATTACAGTATCTGCACAGTCTGACCACAAATCTAGTATAAAAAAAGAAGCAATGACTATTGTTTCCAGTGTTCTAGAATAATAAAAAAAATCTGTATTGTATGTGCCATAGAAACCTTTTTCTATTGTTCTAGAATGCCCACTTACCAAATCTGCTGTTCAAATTTGTTTTCTAAAAATGTGGAAATTGTTCTGAGAACATTAGTGCTTCCCAAGGACAGTGCTTTACTAGCATAATCTAAATCAGCAGGGGATATGCTAGAGCACTGAGGTTGGCATATACATTATAAGGCAGGTTAAAAGAAAAGTCCTCTATGCTTTGGCATTGAGTAGATATGACTATGTACTGGGTGAGAGTGCCTACATGTAATACAGCAATTATGTTTGCATAAGTACGTTGAAAGGGCAGAATCATGGCGCAATGTCCAATAAGGTTTATTAACTTGCATGATAGAAATATGTAGGAGGCCATTGGTGACTTTGTCTGGTAATGCTATTTGGCTGTCTCTAGCACCCATACTTTTTAAGTCACTGTCCCAAAAACAAGATGGCACATAGAGAGGTCTTAGTTCAGGTTCCTTTTAACAATTTCACTGCCAGGCCCTGCTCTCCACTTTTAGCCATTGTAGCGCTCACCCCCCTAAGGAGCTGCCGGAATAACCGGGTCATCACTAGTCTGTCTAGGGCAGGGATGGCCAAACTCCAGCTGTGGTGAAACTACAAATCCCATGAAGCATCTCTCTCCGGGAGTCATGTCTGTGGCTGTGAGAATCTTGCAAAGCCTCATGGGATTCCTAGTTCCACCACAGCTGGAGGGGCGCAGTTTGGCCATCCCTGGTCTAGGGGATTTGGTCTTCCGCTGCCCCATTATCATTTAACCGGCCTTCTAGTGCCCACAAAGCTGATTTCCACTCCAGTAGCACAATGCTGAATAACTTTTTATTTAACATCTTCACAGGGCCGTAGATAATTTTTTTTCCTGGGGGGGGTTCAGCTTCCTCAAATTATAAGATTTTATGTAGCAGACACATAAAGGTTTGAAAAAAATATACCGGCAATATCATTCCTAAACCAATCCTTTACCCCGAGCAACACCGATTTTGCTGTTTGACACCATATGGATAAAAACCATGTGGTACCACTTATAATTGGTACCAATTCACACAAACAGCTTAGTATATACTTATTGGGATTTTGTTTTTACCAAAAACATTTAGAAGAATACATTTTGGCCTAACTTTAGGAAGAAATTTGATTTTATTTGATATTTTGTATAACAAAAAGTTGAAAATATTTTTTCCCCACAATTTTTGGTCTTTTTTCATTTAAAAAGTCATTAAAAAATGAAATTAAAAAAATCATAAAATTAAATTAAAAAAATCAGCGGCAATCAAATAGCCCCAAAATAAAGCTCTATTTGTGTAAAAAATTAGGCGCCCGGGGGAAAGTCTTTTATTAGCGCTCCCCCAAATCTATCCATAGTTCAAGAGTCATTCTATACAAACTGTTCCCTTGCCTATGTTTTCCCTTCTTGATCCACCTTCAAATCACCTCATTCTCCAGTGCTGCTTTGGTAATTTAGGAGCCCCCACTGGGCTTGCTTCAATTTTAAAGGCATTGCCCCTTCTAATCTGTCATGGAGGAGAAAATTGAGTGATTTCAAGCCTACACTTCATGGTGGTTCAGGAGGGGTGCTGCCGCACCAAAAGAAGGGAGCACAGAAGTGGGTCTAAATCCACTGACCCACCATGGAGGCCCACCACATAGCAATGCATTATACAGCAATGCAGAATACCACCAGCTATAGAGGACTACAAATCCCAGCAATACATTATACAGCAATGCAGAATACCACCAGCTATAGAGGACTACAAATCCCAGCAATACATTATACAGCAATGCAGAATAATATGAAGCTACGTACTCTGTGTTGCTCCAGGGTGGTGGCCTGATGCCTCCAGGGTCTCAGAAGGGCTTTGTGGGGTCTCAGGTGGGCTGTGCGGGAGTCTCAGGTGGGCTGTGCGGGAGTCTCAGGTGGGCTGTGCAGG
>NW_017308240.1:238193-242492 GCF_000935625.1 Nanorana parkeri | reverse complement strand
AGGTGGGCTGTTCGGGGTCTCAGGTGGGCTGTGCAGAGTTTCAGGTGGGCTAGAGGGGTCTTAGGTAGCCTGTGGGGGTCTCAGGTGGGCTGTGCGGAGTCTCAGGTGGGCAGTGCGGAGTCTCAGGTGGGCAGTGCGGAGTCTCAGGTGGGCAGTGCGGATTATTATTATTAATAATGTTTTCATTTTATTTAAATCTTTCATTTTAATTTCTTTACTTTTTAACTTTTATTTATTTTAAAGGGTTATTAAACCCTCCGGTTTTTTTTCCATATATCTACTGCTAGTAAGCAGTAGATATATGCAAAAAGTGTAAAAAAAAATAAAACGATTTGAAAAGGGTTAATACTTACCTCTGTCTTCCCCGCACGCTACCATCCGCTGATGAGCAGGAGATGAGCACAGATCCTCAGCAGGAGATACACCAGCCATGCTCTAGAGGCCCTCTATGTTCCAGGCACCTCCAGCAGACATCAGCTTCCTTGGTTCTCCTCCTCTGGTAAAAGCCCAGGCCTCCTCCATACCCAAGGTCTAGGGAAACTCTTCCCATACGCCAACCTCTGCCCAACCTAGGCCTCAGGCCTAGCCTAGGGGGTGGCTGGACAGCACCCAGTCCTAATCCATGGCTGGTCCCTCACTAGTCTCAACTGAGCACATGGCAATTTCCTCCAGTATGTGTACCCTATTCCAACATGCACTGCTGGTTGAGAGAAACCCAGTGATTGGCTGCTGCACTGTACATACACTTACAGTGTCCCTCATTGGCTGTCTCACAATACAGTAGGGGGGTACAGTCAATGCTAGACACCTGGAATGAAACCAGGTAAATGCCACTCTAATCCAGCCTGGCAATCACTAAATGTCTAGTAGCCACCTCACAAAAGGTGATGGGGGCTACACCATCATTTTTGTTATTTTTCAAGAAAACCATGAAGGCCCCCCCTATTCTGGGGGGTCTCAAGGATCTTCTGAACCAGGCATCTCTCAGCACTCTGGCCCTGGACCAGCAGCACCTAGCTCTCTAGCCAGCCCTAGACTCACACCTCAGGCTCAGCTCGGACCAGCTTCCTGTTGAAAAATCTGGCTGCCCTTGTCCCCCTCGGCCATGTTATCGATTTTACAGAGGACCAAGGCTAGGGAAGTGGGGGCCAGCTGGACCGATGTGACCCGGGACATGCTGCCGAGCTCACAGTGCAGTGCACAGCACACGTCGCGCAACTGCCTGTGAGCATCAAGATTTATCTGCAGAGGACCGGCTCCACACATCGGCCCTGACAAGAGGAAACGTCAGTGTTGGGGCCGGTCCCTCTTCTTCGTTTCCAGCCCCCCCCCCCAAGTGGCGGAACGCCAGGGCCCGGTTGCAAATGCGACCGCTGCAACCCTAGTAGTTACACCAGTGATCTTAGAATAAAAATCTGGAGGCTGGCTTCACACCTTTGCATTGTGGTAATGTCAATCCCCAGCGCCATGTGTGAACTGCATTGGTGTGTATTGTGGTAAAATGTTGCAGGCACTTTTTTTTTTTTTTTTTTTTTTTTTTTTTTTTTTTTTTTGCAGTGCAGCATGTTACAATGTGTGACAATGCGTCCTACCATGCTGCCATGCATAGAGTTGAATAAATTCAATTTTAAAAAAGTAATAGGAAAAAAATCAAGCACTATGCATCTATGCAGTGCCATAATGCATCTGTGTTGATGCATGATTTTACACTCGTTAACATGTTTTGCGTTAGGGCAGCCTATTAATATTTTAAATGAATGGCTGTAGTCAGATTTATAATAAATGGGTGATCACAAAAATTCTTTAGTCAGAATTTTGTAGGTTGAATTTGATGGACATATGTCTTTTTTCAACCTGACTAACTATGCAACTATGTAACGGTCTCGGGGACCTTTCTGTTATACGTTCATGGCCGCTGTAGCGACCATAAGCTTACATCAAACGGAATTGCAGAGGACATAAGGCTTACTGAGCCAGCCAACTGGAAGCAGTTCTGTTACAATGTAAGCCTTTTGTCCTTGGGCAGTGAAAGGGTTAACAAAGAATAGTAGACTAATAAAATAGGTTATTACCCAGCATGCTGGCAATCACCCACAACAAATTAGGCTTCACTTCAGTAATACCTCCCTTGTCACTGGCATGTTCCTGGCATGAACAGTCTCCACCATTGGCTGGATCCTCTGCCAACAGCCTGTTGCTGCACTACCATTCTAATATTTCTGGGACATATGCCTGGTAATTGAGGACAACTATACTTTGGGGAAGGGTAAAAATGGCTAAAAAAACACAGTTTCAAATTCCACTCATCCTTAGTCACGTTGACGCTAACAGACAGTATTAAAACAGGACAAACAGTATTAAAATACTTATGACCAAAAACGTACAATTCTTCTGCGGTATGATGTGTGGGTAAAACACCAGATGATGTGATAGTCTACAATAGTCAGGATTAGTCCAATAAATGTGAATATTGATGTAATGATGTTCAAGGCCAAGGAGCCTTTCACCTGCAAAAGAGAGAAATACCTTACAAAATGTTTTAATAAATGCACAAATGTGGGCAGATATAACATATATATTCAGACATATATTCAATCTGATTAAGCAATCCTTAAATGTAGGCTTAAATATCTGGCTTCATATTAACTTTGCAGATTGTTGCACAAAGTGATTCAGAGAGAGGAAGGGGAGAACTGTAAGCTAATCAGACTTTACTAAATTACATAGTACACTACACAAGGTGCTAGATAATAAGAGGGGAAGGCACAGGGGTGATCCCATTACTGTGCTGCTGTATTTCACTATCCAATCCTTCACTTGTATTGCATTAACTGTAATAGAAAAAAATCAGGTCAAAACCTAGATGTGATGTCTGATGGGGAATATGGCTATATCTGAGACAGTAACAGATCTCACCAGGTACACATCCTTATGTCTGGATATTAAAGGAGTGTTTTTCCCCATAGTTCTCTTAGGGTCACAGGAGGACAAAAACTAGCATCCTCCCGTGACCCAAAGCTCAGTATATAGCGAGCTACAGCTTGCGGTATACTGAGAACGCCGCAGCAGGGACTGATCCTGACAATGCTGTTGAGATCCACCCAGCTGCGTGAGTGACAGCTGGCTCTGCCTATCTAGAGGCAGAGCCAGCTGTACCCGCCCCCTCCCCCGTCCATTCCTCCAGTCAGTGTTTGGAGGATCGGAGTGGGAAGGGGGAAATCCCTGCATGGAGCCGTGACTGACAGTCACCGCTCTCTGCAGGAAGATGATCGAGAAGTGAGCGAGCGACGCTATGTGTTCGCTCACTTCCCGAACTATTGAGCCGACGTGTGACAGTTTCATTGTCACGCGTCGGCTCGAACTATGAGGATGATTGTTTTGCACTCGCCTCATAGTTCTCCTTTAACATTAGGAAAGTGCTTTATAAAAGTTGCCAAAAAAACAGGAATACTCTTAAAGAATCAAATGTTGATGGCCACCAGATTCTATGGCACCTATGTTACCTGGTGGAACGTGCTGCCATTGGGGATATGGTTTTATATGTACTTTCCATGGATGGTAGGCTGCTACCACTAACCTTCTAAACTAACACAGATATGTCAAAAAATATATAATTTAAAAATTCCCTAAATTACATGCTAGTTAATAGTAAACAAGTGCATTTGTTCTAAACATTTTTGACATTTGCATGGGTTTGAATGTCCGAATAAAACAAATAACAAATGCAAACGTATCCAAATTTTTGATAACGAACATTTTGATGCATCCGGATTTTGTTCCAATGTCATTAGTAATGTTGTTAAACCTGAAAAAAATAATAATAATAAAACAATGTGAAGTCCCCCCCCCCTGGACCCCGTGCCAAAAAAAAAATATATATGCATGATGTCACCCCTAAAATCCCTTACCAAACCCGTGCAGGAAATGGGGGGATGCTCGAACACCCTCCTCCTGCAATATTCCAGGTCACATGCCCCTCAACATGGGGAGGGGAGGGTACTTTGACAAGGGGCGAACCCCCTGGCAAAGCAACTTCTCCCCATGTTGATGAGGACAAGGGCCTCTTCCCCACAACCCCGGCCCGGTGGTGGTTAGGGTCTGCAGACCCTATACTCCCCCCCCCCTTTGAATGAGTTACCAAATATATCGTAAATAAACACACCACACCGTGTTCAAAAGTCCTTTATTTGAAGGGGGGGAAAAAGCACACAACAAAGGGGAGGAGCGAGTAGTGACATCACAAGACTTGTTCTGCCCCTTTGTTTACATTCAGTGACAGCCCTGATGGGATTTTTTTTT
>NW_017308240.1:234458-238153 GCF_000935625.1 Nanorana parkeri | reverse complement strand
TTGGGTTTTTTTTTTTTTTTATAGCATTAGGTCCCCCCTTTAAATTCCAACCAGACCTAAAGGGTCTGGGGTTTTTTTGTATTTATTTTTTAATTTTCACATTTATAAACAACCTAACTGCATTCAAATAGATCCAAACTCCAAAAAAAAAAACGAATATCAAACAGATCCGAATTTCAGAAAACAAATATTTTTTTTTTTTTATTTAAAGAAAGTTTGGAAAAACAAATGCATTTACCCTCACAGTGGTTCCTCAGCATCTCTAGGCAACACAAACACATGCATATATATATATAATTGATTTTATAATTATTTTATTTTGTATAGTTTGTTTTTTTTGAGTGGGGTTGTATTTTGTAAACATGTACATTTCAAAAGTTTTAATAAAGTTGTTTATTTACAACAGTGCAGTCTGGTAAAAATACGTCCTTAGTAGGCACTGTTCTTCTCCCCTTCTGGTCCCAGAATGCATCAGTCAAACATATTTTAACACCTTAAACATTGATTCTACGATTCAAGATGTAAAAATAACACTTCAGCTGCTAAAATAACGTCCAACACGTAACAATATCAACTCCCTAATGCTTCAGTCGGAAGCCTTAATGGGCATGCTGAATAACGATTGGGGCTTTAGTGAATACCATGTTTTCAAACGAAAAATAAGGAGAGCTAAAATTAATCACTTCCCGTCCATTGGTCGTTACTGAACGGCACGGCCGGACGGGAGTCTTATAGGAGCGGGAGGGCGTCTTAAGACGTCCTTCCCCTCCCCCCGCCCGTGTGCACCGCCAGCGCACCCTCCCATCCACCCACCCTCCAATTTTTGTATTATTTTTCATATGAAGAATAATCATGATCTGTAAAGACTCATTCATATGTTTTACAATAAAAATTTAGATTTCCAGACTATTGTTAATAATTGTATATCCTCGTGTTTTATGCTTCTTGTGGATTATTCCTGTTTATATTGTATGTGAATAAAGTGCACAATATACACGAAGATTATTTTTTTCCTTTATTGTATGCTCAACTCACCAGACAAATGTTGGGTTTGGCCTTAGCTGCGATTGTCAGCGATCCAGCAATGATATACTGCAATATAAACCACACACAACATCAACAAAAAATGTACTTTGTTTCTCGGTTTGTATTGTTTTCTAAAATTACTCAAAATTGCAAAAATAAACAACATTAAAAAATGCAATTAAAGGAGAACTATGGGGTTAAGGCTTTTCCCCATAGTTCTCCTTAGGATAACGGGAGGACACAAACTAGCGTCCTCCCGTCACCCTAGGTTCAGTATACCGCGAGCTGTAGCTCGCGGTATACTGAGACGCCGCAGCCGGAACAGATCCCGACGTAGATGACGGGATCCGCCCAGCTGCGTGAGTGACAGCTGGCTCTGACTATCTAGAGGCAGAGCCAGCTGTACCCGCCCCCTCCCCCGTCCGTTCCGCCAGTCAGCGCTGGCAGATCGGAGCACGGAGAGGGGAATCCAGCCCTCCCCCTGTCACGGCAGAGAGCCGTGACAGGATCGAGAGGTGAGGGAACCCGGTATGTGTTCGCTCACTTCCTGAGCCTACTTCACTACTGAGCCGACCTGTGACAGTTTCACTGTCACAGGTCGGCTAGAACTATGAGGCTGAGTGCAAGCACTCACCTCATAGTTCTCCTTTAACAGTGATGCACATAATGAAATGTAAAGCTGTTTGACTTCTCTGCATATGTAAATTTCATAGATTTAGAAGTTTTATCATGTGTAGTAGTTAGCACTTCTGCCTTGCAGCACTGGGAGTCCCCAGTTTGAATCCCGGCCAGGTCACTATCACAAGGAGTTTGCATGTTCTCCCTGTGTTTGAGTGGGTTTCCTCCTGGTACTCCGGTTTACTTTCACACCCCAAAGACATGCTGGAAGGTTAATTGGCTCCTCTGTAAGGCCCCGTTCACACTGAGCGATTTATCGCGCGATTTTCATGTCGCTCAGTGTGAATGGGGCCTTAGTTGGCCCTCTATGTATGCATGTGAGATGGGGACCTTAGATTGTAAGCTCCTTGAGGTCAGGGACTGATGTGAATGTGCCCATGTAAAGTGCTGCGTAAATTGTTGGCGCTATATAAATATCTGTAAAAATTATAATAATATTATTATTAATATTATTAGGTATAAATTATTGCTTTGTAAACATTTATTGATATCAGTCTAATTTAATGTTTAGTCCATACAGGAATTATATGTTATAGGCAGATACTGACAATGTGCTTCCTCTTGGAGATTACAATTCCATAAAAGAGGAGGAAGAGGATCCTGCTTATGATATTTTATATTGTAACTGTACTGTATCCCCATATTTTTATAATAATAATAATAATAATAATAATCCCAACTTCACCTACCTGCTCATAACATAGCCCTCTCCTTCTTGCTTCAGGATTTTTTCAATATATTTTTTACATTAGAAATAAAGTGGGACTCTACATTTGCATGCCTAAAAGGTAACTGGTGAGTGATTTAGCACAGCAATATCCGCTAATAACTTAAGCAGAAGCTTGTGTTAGACTTACCCTATAATGCTAGCCATGAATGCACTTAAATAGGAACTCTGGTCAGAAAGGTTATTAACCCTTGCGGTGGGGCTACCCCTGCACTACAAGGGTTAACTGCTCGTTTTTGCCTAGGGTAATACAAAAGTCCTGTGATGGACTACACTCCTACTCTTACTCTTATTTTTTAATATTTAGCATTGGTGGCAGAGTTTAGGTAGACCAATAGAGTGGTGGAGGGTTTAAATATATCCTTTTGTTGACAAGCTAAGTATGAAATACGATATTACGATCTAGTTACATTCATATATACTGAAAAGGTGAGATCCGTCAAGCTGCTTTCAATACTCACAATAAGAGGACCCCAGAAGGGGATTCCACTGGGCAAGGCAATGGAAAACATAGTGAAAAATAAACCAATCCCCACAGCAACCTGCAAGAGGGCAGCCACGATAATAACAATCTGGAAGCAAAAGAAGAAGATATATGGTATACGGTATATAATTGAAATTCACATCTATAAATTATTATATATATATATACACAAGAGGGAGAGAATCATTTACTCTAGTGTGTAAATTTGAGCTTATGCTTTACAGCTCTGTAATCAGATTTATATAAGTAAAGCTGATTAGGGAACCCTGAAAAATGTGAAATGACCAGTGGCGGACCTAAGGAACAAAGGGCCCTGGTGCAAGATTATTGTTTGCCCCCCCAAAAAAACCTCACAAACACAGCACTCTCCTCCCGCAGCGCTCGGCCGCCTGTCACTTTCTCTCCTCCCCGCTGAGACACAAAGCAGCACCCAGCGGGGAGGAAAGAAAGCAGGGATGCGCCGTTGTATCAGCAGAAAAATTGCACTTTCGGCATTTAGCCAAAAGTGCCATTTCCGGCCAATATGTTTTGGCGGCTGATATATCGGTGCAGCCCTAATATTTACAGCAATGCAGAATGGCACAGGCTATAGAGGACTACACATCCCTACAATACTTTATATAACAATAGCATTTCTGTATAAAGTACTGCTGAGATTTGTAGTCCTCTATAGAGGGGGCCATTGTGCATTGCCGCAACAGTACGTTATACAACATTAGGCTACAAGTAATAATTATTTTAATTAATTATTTACCCCCCCCCTTCCTCTTCTGGAGGGTC
>NW_017308240.1:230105-233378 GCF_000935625.1 Nanorana parkeri | reverse complement strand
ATCTCTGCGCCGGGAGTGTTGGATGAACGGATGATCCGACACTCTCGGCGCAGAGAATGGGGGGCCCGCTGGCCGCTGGGT
Organism: Nanorana parkeri; assembly: GCF_000935625.1. NCBI lineage: Eukaryota > Metazoa > Chordata > Amphibia > Anura > Dicroglossidae > Nanorana > Nanorana parkeri. Next base: position 233,297 of record NW_017308240.1, on the reverse strand, counting down.
ACCGATCCGGTGCTGGGAATGTGCTGGGCCCCCCCTGGCCGAGGCCCTGGTGCGCCCGCACAGCCTGCACCGGTGGTAGTTCCGCCACTGGAAATGACTATGTGTGGCTTCAAATAAGAATACATAACAGTAATATGCAATTTTCCATTGTTACCTAAAAAAAAAAAATTATTATATCGCCGCTGCTCCTTTCATAGATGTGATCTAATCAGAATCTTGAATGAAAACAAGCGGTGGCTCCACACTGTACCTTTAGCTCTGCTTGTCAGGAGCAGGGCTAAATGTACAAAAATACAACTCACCCGGAGCCTGAAACTGCATGTCCCGGGCATCGGGCGATAGGGATTCCACACCACTGGGTACACTGTCAGCCCCGCCGCCTCAGCTCTCACACATTCACTCCATAAGACGCACAGACATTTTTGCCCGCCTTTTGGGGGGAAAAAGTGCGTCTTATGGAGCGAAAAATTTGGTATATTTCTTACCCTTTGAATATTTTGTTTCAGCAGGCAACATGGCTGGTGCCAAGTTTTTCTCAGCATCTTCACAGTGATCTGTCCTTATAGAAAGACTTTGGACTGTAATGTGAGGATTGTGTTTCCCTCATTAACTTCATTAAAGGAGAACTATGGGGTTAGGGCTTTTCCCCATAGTTCTCCTTAGGGTAACGGGAGGACACAAACTAGCGTCCTCCCGTCACCCTAGGCTCAGTATACTGAGACGCCGCAGTATACCGCGAGCTGCTGCTCGTGGTATACTGAGAAGCCGCAGCTGAAGCGGATCCCGGCAATTGTGTCGGGATCCGGCCAGCTGCGTGACTGATAGCTGGCTCTGCCTATCTAGAGGCAGAGCCAGCTGTACCCGCCCCCTCCCCCGTCCAATCCGCCAGTCAGCGCTGGCGGATCGGAGCGGGGGGAATCCAGCCCCTCCCCTGTTATGGCAGAGAGCCGTGACAGGATCGACTGGTGAGCGAACGCCGTTATGTGTTCACTCACCTCCCGATCTACTGAGCCGACCTGTTACAGTCTCATTGTCACAGGTCGGCTAGAACTATGAGGTGAGTGAAAAGCACTCACCTCATAGTTCTCCTTTAAAATTTGAATGCAATCCTTTAACTCCCTCACAGCCCCTTCTGAGAAGAAGGAGAAGCAAGTAGAAATGTTAACCCCTAAAAAAAGAAACCCTTAGGTCCCATTCACACTGAGCGACATGAAAATCGCGCGATTTTGAGCGATATTGCGCGACGAGCGATATTGAGCGACGTGTCGCACAACTTTTTCCTATTGGGCTGTATGCAATCAGGAGCAATATCGCTCGAAAGCGCTCAAAAAAAGGGTCATGTAGGAGCGACAAGCTACCAGCGACGAGCTACAAGCGATATTGAGCGATATTGAGAGGCGAGATGTGAACAGCTCCATTGAAATGGATTGGAGAAGCTACATAGAGCGATATCGCGTGGAAATATGAGCGATATCGCTGCAAAAATCGCTCTATAAATCGCTCAGTGTGAATGGGGCCTTACCCAAGCAAAATAAATTTTAACTGCAAGAAGTATTTTTTTTGTTATGTTTATGCTATATGAATGGGAACATGTCACAAATATAAAATAGATGTTATCCCAAATTGGCTGCAAAAGCAGGAAAAAAAACACTTTAGTGTTTATGCAATATAAAAAATTAAATGAAATAAATAAAAATAAGAAAAACAAATGGAAAATATGTATTCTTAGAGAGTAATACATATGACAAGCTTATATATAATAGTGCTGCATCAAAATATTAATCAATGTGATGGTAACGATGTTGTCATTTCCTGCATAACAGTAACCAAGCACAATGACTCTAGGGTGCACCATGAGTCAGCAGAGGAATCACACAGCATGTACCAGTAGCCATGCCAGTTATGTAACTGAAGTGAGGATATGTAACTATAGGTGTAAATGGTAAGCAAGACAGTCCTCTAGAGAAACGCACTATAAAAATACCTGGCACTCTAATTGCGTAAAGATCTCCTGTGTATTATAACAAGAGCACAGGTATAATATGTATACAGGGGTGTTCAAATAAAACTCTTTATACTGTATCTTAAAGTAATTTATAGGGTTTTTAGTATTATATTTAGGTCTAAAAAAATGTAATTAGAAATACTGCCAAATTATTTATATTTACAATTTGTAGCCAATAGTTGGAGCTCTGCGCTCTGTTACATGTGTTCACCAGGCTTCTTATATTGTAAAGCGCTGCACAAACTGTTGGTGCTATATAAATCCTGAATAATAATAATAATAATAATAATAATAATAATACTGTCTGTTCACAGATGAAAGACAATTGTTTTCAGAAACAAACAGCTGAAGCTCAGATTACACGCGTTGCTTGATAGGAACACTGTTATTTGCTTGAGAAAACCCACATATCAAGTGCTAATTGACTGACCTCTTTTATAGCCAGACATACAGTATACGACTTATCTACATTCGATCCAATATACCGGTAAGTCAGTTTTACTGCTCTCTTTGTAATTGTAAGGTAAAGTTAATGGGCACTAAACAAAATATTGTGTTGCGATAACAGGTCCTGGTAGACATTTTTGTGTGGTGCAGTTGTATCTACTTTTTATTATGTCTGGAAGTAAAAATGCAAAATGAAAAGCAATAACTTAAATAAATATGATACATGATTGATATATATATATAAAAATATTAGTTGGTTAGTTATGTGACAATGGAAAATTGCATATTACTGTTTTGTATTCTTATTTGAAGCTGCAGATGATCATTTCACATTTTCCAGGGTTTCCTAATCAGCTTTACTTATATAAGAATGAGATGATGTGTGGACCTATAGGGGTTGGACTTGATGGACGTATGTCTTTATTCAACCCCAAATACTATGTAACTATGTAAATCTATTTACAGAGCTTTTAAGCACGAGCTCAAATTTACACACTAGAGTAAATGATTCTCTCCCTCTTAGCCTCTTGAACCATTATCCATATCTACATTATCCAGATCAAATTTAAATCAGACAGAGAGAGTATGAAAGAAAACAGCTCCTGGCCAACTAACCTTACACCAACTAGGCAAAAAAGAGAACTAAAGACAAACGTTTGGGGCGGGGGGCCTATTTTTGGCAATACATTTACTAATGTAGTCCTTTGGCACAAACTCAGCACATAGCAGGCTACTGCCCC
>NW_017308240.1:217432-229998 GCF_000935625.1 Nanorana parkeri | reverse complement strand
CTAACACTCTGGTCGAATTTCAGCAAAGTTAGCAGGACTGAAATTGACCAGCGTATGGCCATCTTTAGAAACTGACTCAGGGAGCCCCTTCTCTCTTCAGCTTCTAGATTTTACCCTAGCTTATAATGACAGATATGTCCTCCTTTGCTACCTGGTGATGAAATGTGGTGTCACAATGTGGCTCTAAGACAGTGGCGTCACAAGTGGGGTGCGGCCCGCACCCGGGTGACACCATTGGAGGGGTGACACCAAAATGACTGACAGTAATTTCGGTGTCACCCCCTCGGAAAAGTCGGCCAATCGGTCATGGACTTACACCTCTCAGTTGTTCGAGAGAGAGAGAGAGGAGGGGACCCAGCAGCATACCTTATCCCGCCTCGTGCCCTCCTCTCTCTGCCGGCGTCCATCACCAAGATGGCCGTCGGCAGGTAACAACGGTACAGAACGTGACGTCATTACGCGCGTGCGCAAAGACGCCACCCCGCCTCTGCTCTAAGGAAACAATTATTTTCAATGAGAACCACTTTAAGTAACTCAAAAAGGATCAGTGTGCTAATCACGCCAAACAATATCGAAGCCAACTATTCATTATAAGACATATGCAGAAGACATTCTTTAGGGGGAGGGGATTTCCATCTAAACGGCTAACCAGCTTTAATCATCCTTCTGAATAAACATGTGTAATTTAATACTTACACCGAGAGCTTTGGGCTTGGCCTTTAGAAAGGTCTGGTAAAAGGCTGAAGACTCAGTAATTTGAGGTAAGACAGCAGCAAAGCTCCACTGGGGGGCAACAGTAGGCACTTTCCACATCTGCTGAGCCGGGGGGACATCATACCCCATAGGAGCTGTATGGACATTGAACTCTGCCAGATTGCTGTACACATTAGACTGCGGAGAATCCATTTGTACTTCATTTGGTAAAGGTTCATAGGTTGGTAGATTGGCTTCATTGGTCGAAGAGGGCATCTTGAGGAGGTCCTGGAGGAAAAAGGAAATCTTTAAGAATAATAAATCTATAATAAACGTCACAGCGATTAGCATGTAAAAAATTACCTGCGTAGTTTTGTCTGAACAGTAAACCAGGATTACCCATCAGTCACATAGTCTGTTTGTTATTATCTCCCTTCATCCCATTAAAGTTATACTTTGTTCCCTCTGGAGTTCATTACCAGGCACATGAATAATCCCCTGACGGCATCTCTGTGGTTGTGATGTAGTCACGCTCTGAGATTTCATAGAAACGGAAAACCTTCACTTACACAGCTCAATGATTCGTATGGTCATGTAATGTAAGGAAAGTAGAGTGCGGCACATGGTGGCCAATCTGGTCTGGAATATAACCGAAGCACAACAAAATACATTCACCATTGTTAGGAAAGTCCTATTGGAACATATTCTCAGACCTGCTATGTATTAAAAATTACTTTATGGGATTGTTGGTTGGTAATTTCTCTAATTTAAATTAAAACTCCACTTTTGTTAATGAATATACAGTATGTATGTATGTGTGTGTGTGTGTGTGTGTGTCTGTGTCTGTGTGTGTATATATATATATATAAAATTGCTGGACAAGCCCTTCCTTTTCAATCTCCACACACTGTAATTAAGAAAAACAAATCCAATGCAAACTGGGAACCCGAATGTGTTCTGCAAACTATTGGTGTACAGAACACCTCGAGAAATGTTTGCTGCTTCTGTGATTGGCTCACTGATTTTTGCAGACGTCTGCACTTGTGTCAGGGGTGTACGGCTGGGGCGGGAGTGGAACCCTTTGGCAGGGACAAAGAGTCCAAAAACGAGATACATAGGGGAAATCCACAAGCGTAGTCAGGTCCAAGTCCGGGTCGAGGCAGGGTCGATAGCGGGGGTTCAGGCAAGGGTTCAGGCAAGGGTTCAGGCAAGGGTTCAGGAAGCAACAGGTTTACACACAGGGAGCTGGCGATCACACCATAGAGGTAGAATAACTCAGCAATAAGCCAAGGCTCTGACTGGTTTAAATACCCAGGGAACCCAAGGACCACCTCCTGGTTGCCGAGGCGACCGGGAAGCTTCCCTAACCAGGAGCCAAAAGCAGGGCTGGCGGGGGGATGGTGTGTGCTGGGGACCTCCCCCAGCCTGGCTAGCACCTGAAAACGCTAAGTGGCGCAGGCGCGTTACGCACGCACCCCCATACACGCGCACAGCCTGTGTACCGCGTATGCGCGCCAGCGGCCCCGGCGCCAGGAGTCCTACCAGGAGGTGAGCCTGGTAAGGAGCAGCACCCCTGGTTCCCTGACAACTTGGATGCAAGTAAACTTTAGGCACCCCCTGTAATAGGAATTTCATTTTTGATGAGGCGGTCTACTAAGCTGGTCTACTAAAGGTAGGCAGACATTGCACCTTTTATCATTAGAATACTAAGATTTCCTCAGAAGGTTATAATGAAGGCTGACTCTTCTCTACAGGGGTCAGTTTGGAAAAGGCTGTGAAATTGCATTTTTTTTCCACAACATAGAAAGGTAGAACTCCTCAGAAATATTTTATATTGTAAGCTCTCATGGGCAGGGCCCTCCTTATCATCTTGTCTTGATTTGCATTGTAACTTTTAATGTCTTCCTTATATTGTAAAGCGCTGTGCAAACTGTTGGTGCTATATAAATCCTGAATAATAATAATAAAAATAATATAACAGCAACATTTGATAAAATCCTTGCGATGTTCATGCAATGATCATCCAGAGGGATGTTATTCTTTAAAGGTCTATCTATCTCAACACTACTATTTAAATGTTTGGTAGATGCTGGAGTATTCTGACTCCGATTGATGTATTAGCGATTTATCCCTTGCTGAGACCTCTATGTCTGGCCTGTATAAGCAGATATAATCACTAGGGACAATCCTTATTAGGTAGCTGAACTCACCAAATACCTTTTCATCCACGGAGTGCTTTATTGCATACAACAGAAAACAGGATACAACAGATGAATGAACAGACAATATTTGAAGGTCAAGGATGATAATGTTTCCAAGCTAGCATGTACATGTGGTCCTACTATAGGCAGCCATGACACTAAACTAGTTCTTGAAGAAAGGGGGAAATACATCATAGATGGGAGGGAACACAGAAAAACATGGTGCAATAACCAAAACGACCACAATATGTCAGTATAATAACCAGCTATGCTAAAACCAAAGATAATGGCTTAAAGGAGAACTACAGTATGTGGTTAAGGCTTTTCCCCATAGTTCTCCTTAGAGTAACGGGAGGACACAAACTTGCGTCCTCCCATCATCAGAAGCGATCTGGCGACAGGTAAGTCGCCAGGATCGCTTCTGTTGTAAAGCCGACAGTCGGCTCTACAAGTTTAAACAGAGTCCCGGCGGCAAAAGTCGCCGGGAGTCTGTTTAAACAGCCCCGATGCTGGCGATGTACACTGTACGTCGTCAGTCACGAAGGGGTTAAGGAACATTAGCGATATAACTTCTCAATTCACATTTGTATGAACACCAACTATGACTATGAATTAGAAATAAAAAATCAAACAGCGCTAAATTTAACTAGTGAATGATAGAAATCAAGTGCTAAACATATAAGCCAATTTTAACAAAAGTGCTGAAAAAAATCAAATCAAACGTGGGTGACAAGAATTCTTTCCGTGAACATAATGTTAATTATCCTATCAAAAAGTGACTCTTCTATGTGGTCAAGGTGGATAGATATTAATTGAGTGTTTCGTTTAAGAAACTATAAATGATATGTCTCTATGAAAAAATATATATGCATATGTGGTCTCCGTTATTTGCTGTGTAAAATTCCAATTAAAAATGTTTTATAAAGATAACAAAAAAGTCTCTGTGATATTTTCAATCTGTTTCAAAGTGAATAAAAATAACGAAATATTCCAAATGTTCGGTGATATATCCGCAATCCTTATTCCGGGGAGTGTATTAAGATCAATACATATCCCCTAAAAGTAAGTACTCACCCCAAGTATCCGGCTGTACCACACAGCCACACGTATATTTATCGGAGTGAATTGGTCCGGTGTATGTTGCCGGCACCTCCTCTGCCGTTGGTTGTCCAAATAAAGAGTACCCGTTCTCTCATGCAAAGAAAGAAAAGTCCTGGTGAGAGACCAACAGATAAGATTGCTTCTCGTGTCCTACGTCCTCCGGGAGTGTGAGAGGACGACGAGTAGCACGAGTGCCACTGGTACTAATCGAAAGCTGATTAATCAATGATTGAAAATGTTAACAACTTTTTCAATCATCGCTTATAATCGACTTAGTCGATTAGTTGTTGCAGCCCTACATTCATCCCTGATTTCTGGGCACAGTCCCCGGATTCAGGAGACCGTCCCCTGACAAATGATGTCCCCGGGAATATAAAATAAACCAATTTTTTTTCTTTTTAATACTCACCTGATCCCTGGATCCACCGACAAGCGCAGCCTGCCATCTACCACGCTGTTAGTAGTTCAACTTTTTTTTTTTTTCCTATTTTTTTCTCACTTAACTTTATTGCTATTACATAGGGTGATAAGAAATTCCCTATGTGATAGCAAAAGATGTGACACGTCCTCTTTATGGAGACATCAGGGGTCTCCAAGACCCCTAATGTCACCTAGGACCCCCCTGAAGAAGCTGATGAAGCACAGATCTGCTCCATCAGCTTCTTTCCAGCATCTGAAGCTGGAGAGCAGGAGCAATGCAAAATGCGCAGCCGGCTTCCTCACTACACTAATAGCGTATCTTCTCAGAAGCTGCACACAGCGTGCCGGTTTAAGTAGTAACCAGCACACGCTGTATGCAGCTTCTAACAGCATGGGAGACGGGAGGCCGCGCTTTTGGTGGATGCAGGGATCAGGTGAATATAAAAAAAAAGGTTTATTTTATGTACCCGGGGATAAAATGCCCCCGGATAATATATTTTAAAAACTATGTCGCCCTACTTTGGCTTGGTCGGCCGGGTGCAGGTGGCAGCGGAGGTTGAGGGGCCGTTCGTGACGCCATCGCAGAGGCCCGGGGGGAAATTGCCACATGGGGTCCCCCCTAAAATTCCATACCAGACCCTTGATCCAAGCATAGGCCTGGCAGGGCCGGAAAGGGGTGGGGCGAGCGAGCGCCCCCTCCCTCCCACACCAGGCCACATGCCCTGGGCACTGGGAGGGTGTCCCTGTGCCGATGGGGAAAAGGGCCTCATCCACCACAACCCTGACCCAGTGGTTGTGGGGGTCTGCGGGCAAGGGGGCTTATTTGCATCAGAGTACCCCTTTAATTAAGGGGGCATCCAGATGCCGCCCCCTCCCTTGTGAATGAGTAAGGGATACGTGTACCCCTACCACTTCACTAAAGGGTTAAAACAAATAGTTATGAAAAAGTCCAAACTTTTGATAAAATCATTTAACTGCTTGCTGACCAGGTGTTTAGACCCCCTTCCTGGCCAGGACATTTATTCCATCATGTAACGCTGTACTCAAATACATTTTATACCATTTTTTGGAGACAGATAGAACTTTCTTTTGGGGGTATTTAATCACCACTGGGGGGTTTTATTTTTTACTATATTAAGGAAAAAAAATTGGAAAAAAATAGCTTTTTTACATTGTGTTAGGAAACAATGATTATTACTAATTTTTTTTTTGTAAAATATAAAAGATAGGGTCACATCGGGTAAATAGACACCAAACATGTCAAGCTTTAAAATTGCGCACCCACAAAAAAAAATACCATACCCAAAATTGACTATAGGCGATGCTTTAAAAGCTTTTACCGCTCATCAGTTTCGTGTTAACAGTGATTGATGGCCCTAGAATGATTGCTCTCATTCCGACGTTCACGACGATATGTAACATGTGCGGCGTAATGGGCGCAATTGTCGTTTTCGCAGGTATGCGCACCCGACGTATGTTTGCATGCGTGTATGTATGGGGGGGACTTTAAAAAAAAAATATATATTCTTTTTTATGTGTAACCTAAAAATGTTTGGGGGGGAAACTTTTATTTTTTTCCTATTTTTTTTCCTATTTTTTTTTTCACTTAACTTTATTGCTATTACATAGGGGGCTCAGAAATTCCCTATGTGATAGCAAAAGATGTGACAGGTCCTCTTTATGGAGACATCAGGGGTCTCCAAGACCCCTAATGTCACCTAGGACCCCCCTGAAGAAGCTGATGAAGCACAGATCTGCTCCATCAGCTTCTTTCCAGCGTCTGAAGCTGGAGAGTGACACAAGAATGCGGAAGTGATGTAATACACATCAGTTCTGCATTCTGACAGCGGAGAGGGGACCGGAGGGAGATCGTGTACCGACCTCCCTCTGATCCCCTGTGACACAGGCACTATGCTGGTCCCGGGCTCGCATCGGGCACAGTGGACCCCGGGACCAGTGTGACAGTGTTTTTTTTACAACGGCCGGCCGGGAAGTGGTTAATTGAAAAGAAAAACTAAAGACATGTTTTTGACAAGTATTTATTAAAATAAAACCCCCCAAAAATTGATCCACCGACGTAATCCATAGTCAATCATGGCATCCAGCGTTGTCCACGACGACGACAAAATAAAAAAATAAAACAATAAAAAAATAGAAATAATTATTATTTTTTTAAACGCCGGCCGCCGTCCCGCCCGATCCCCGCCGCATAATGACATTTTGACAGATGCCGGCAAAACATAAACAATTGGGTGTAGCTAGCGGTGACAGCTAGCTCCACCCAATTGTGTAGTTTGCTGGCATCTGATAGGCGAGACATGATTGGGCAGAGTCATCCATCGTGACTTTGCCCAATCATGGCTCCAAATGAGTACTGAGCCTTGATTGGGCAAAGTCTTGCACCTGACCTGTGGTCAGGTGCAAGTCTATAACAAATTAGAGCTTTGGAGGGCTCTGTGCAGTATGGGACATTGCACGGTCGAACAGACCGCAAACATCCCATAAAGTTCGGCGGTAGGCGAACGCTCAAACGGCCGATGTTCGATTCGAACTCATGTTCGAATTGAATCGGCGGACCATCCCTACTAGTAATCTACAAGTGCACCTAGCACTGCCCACTCGGCAGGTTGACAGCTGCCGTCCTAGGGTGGCTTTGTTGCTCTTCCGTATAAACAGTGGCACACTGAGTGTAGTCACCTTAGGACAGGAAGTGTGTTACTGGCAGGCTCACCAAGTGAAAATATAAAAGCCTAAAGAAATGAGGATCATCATCTTGATGTGTTAGCTTTGGGATTTGAGACTAAATATCGGCAGCAAGTTTTCTTTAGATGAGCAAAAAGGACAATTTGCATTGTTGTGACATTTCTCCTCATAAGCAATGGCTAGTAATTCAGAAATCCATCTAAATAACCTTTTCATTTCAAATGTCTTCCACTAGATGGCAGCAAATACCAAACAATATACACGCAGGGCCGTCCAGGCTCTCCGCAGTGTGATGAGGAACAGAGACACCTGGTGGTCATTTGGGTTTATTACATGCCTATTATAACCTGAGCCATCTTTGAAGTTCCCGGAAGTGTGCCCTTTTCAGCGGCAGCCATGTTTGATTCTGGCAGAAGAAGGATTTAAAGGTCTTTACATAGTCGAGAGAGAGTTTTGAAGAGCACAGAAGCCACCTCAGTGATTATGTGACGGGGAATCGGCCCAGGTGTGAAGTTGAGTATTTCCATTGAGTCCATTTCTTGTTCAGAGTTCTCTCCATGTATCAAGAACTTTTAAGCTGAAGGTCAGGTCAGTCCAAGTGAAATCATGTGACAATCTATGGGGGTTCTTGGAATATAGTGGTCCGTGGTCAGACAATTGCTGGTCGTATACCAACTTTGTTCTGAAATGTTCACTTTTGGAACGTTAATTCAATTTTCTAATGGTTAGTGGGGTTAAATCGACGTTCGTTTTCGACCACATAAACGAGGAAAATTTGAAGGAGCAGGATGGAACCTTTTTTTTTATCTGAATGAATGAAATTCTAACCGTGAATGTGATTTAAATTCTTTTTTTTTTTATTCAGGGAAAAATCATAATGTAGTACACGTGATAGGAACAAAAGAAACCTGTTTACGTCGGGGATTCCAGATCTAGACTAGTGATGTGGGGGGGCACGATGTGAACCTGTCAGTGACCACCCCTCCTCCTGATCTAATCAGTTGCGGTCGGGGCATTCCTCACCCTGCAGCTACACATAACAAAGGGGTGGGGAACACCCCCGGAGGCAATTCACTTCATACTAAGCCTATCACAAGTCAGACCACCCCTTTGTGATATGTAGCTCTGCAGTGCAAGCAATGCCCTAGGCCCAGCTCATTGGCTGTTGTGTCAGTGCAAATTTTACGCAGGCCTGTGCAAACTCGGAGGGACTGTTTTTTGCACCAACCACCCGCACATCACATCAGAATTTATAAAGCGCCAACAGTTTGCGCAGCGCTTTACAAAACTGAGGGAGACAATACAGTCAACAATACAATTTCAGTACAGGAGGTAGGAGGGCCCAGCGCGTGAGGGCTTACAATCTAGTAGGAGGGGCAAGCGATACAAAAGGTAATAACTGTTTCGAATGGTTTAAAGGAGAACTATGAGGTGAGTGAGAATCACTCATCCTCATAATCTGAGCCGACGTGTGACAATGCAACTCTCACACTTCGGCTCAATAGATCTGGAAGTGAGCGACCACATACCGTCGCTCGCTCACTTCTCGATCATCTCCCTGCAGAGAGCGATGACTGTCACGGCTCCCTGCAGGGACTCCCCCCTCCCATCCTCCAGCGCTAACTGGCGGAACGGACGGGGAGGGGGCGGGTACAGCTGGCTCTGCCCCTAGATAGGCAGAGACAGCTGTCAATCACGCAGCTGGGTGGATCTCGACAGTAATGTTGGGATCCGTCCTGGCTGCGGCGTCTCAGTATACAGCAAGTTTTAGCTCCCTATATACTGAGCTTTGGGTGACGGGAGGACGCTAGTTTATGTGATCCTGTGACCCTGAGGAGAACTATGGGGAAAAACACTGACCCCATAGTTCTCCTTTAATAGAAGATCTGAAAGGAGAGTTATATTGAGGAGGAAAAGGCCTCCCTGAAAAGATGAGTTTTCAAGGATCGCTTAAAGGTGGACAGAGTAGGAGATAGATGGGCAGATTGGGGTAGGGAGTTCCAGAGGATGGGAGACACTCTGGAAGAATCCTGGAGGGGACAAGAGCTGGAGGCCTTTGGAAGAACGAAGAGGGCGCTTTGGGTGAGATTTTGAGATGAGATGGGTGATGTAGGTTGGGACACATTAGTAGATGGATTTGTAGGTTATTGTTAGTATTTAGAATTGTATACGTTGGAGAAGTGGGAGCGATTGGCAGAGGGGGGTGGCAGGCGCTGATCGGTTGGTAAGGTGGATAATTCTGACCAGCAAGTCACTCCTATACAGGATCAGATTTGTGCACAAGCCAAAGGAAAACATTTTAGGTCTGTATGAATGGTTGTGCCCAGGGCCGTCCCCGTAATGAGGCTGTATACTCACTCAATCTTCTGAGCTGGCTTTTTCCTACACTGGTCCCTTCCACCTCGCTACCCCTCGACTGCATTGATCCAAGGTGCCTGAGTCATCACATTCTATACAGTATATAGGATGTGAGGATGCTGGGGAACATACCATCTCTGCAATGGAGGAGGAGACAGGCTTGGAGGATCGGGTGAGTATAACTTCTTTTTTTTTTAACCTAGAAACAAACGGGCACTTAACCCTTGCAGTATGAGGGAAGCCTCCCTGCAAGGGTTCAGAGTTCTTCTTTAAGCTCACTTTATTTCCAGTTTCAATTTGACATGATGAGTTCACTGTTTGTATTTTTCAGGGACAAATGAGTCTCCGTCCATCCATCATCTGGCGTGGACTCTGCACTAAGTTTTCTTCTAGCCAGCCCGGTGAAATTCTTTCCTATGAGACGGAAAAGAGGTGCCGACAAGTTCTGAGTAGAACGGTGCTACCAGCCAAAGCGTCGGCGGGAGTTCTGGTGACGTTATGTACTTTCCGTGGAGCCCCCTCCTTCCTCTACACCCTGCGCTCCTCCAAGCTGAAAGGGAGGCACAAAGGAGACATCAGGTGAGCATCACTCTACACCAGGGGTAGCCAAACACTGCTCCTCCAGCTGTGGTGAAACTACAAATCCCATGATGCATCTCTCTCCCCAGGAGTCGTGGCTGTGAGAATGTTGCAATGCCTCATGGGATTTGTAGTTCCACCACAGCTGGAGGACCAGTGTTTGGCTACCCCTGCTCTACACTATACACTCGTCTCACCAAAACATAAGCTATAGGGTGAACTCAATGCAGTGGCGTCACAAAGGGGGTGCGGCCCGCATCTGGGTGACACCAAAATGACCCCCCTCTGAAAAGTCGGGCGCTCGGTCATGGACCAGGAGAGAGGAGGGGACCCGGCGGCATACCTTATCCAGCCGGGTGACTGTCCCCCCCTCTCTCTGCCGGCGTCCATCACCAAGATGGCCGCCGGCAGGTATCAGATGACTCAATGGACTTGTGTCTTTTTCCTACCTGACTAACTAGGTAACTATGTCACCTATGTGGTACTTTAAAACATTAACTTTATAGTTTTTCTGATCAGAAATGATGTTTTCGGGTCGCTTAAAGGAGAACTATGAGGTTAGGGATTTTCCCATAGTTCTCCTAAGGGTAACGGGAGGACACAAACTAGCGTCCTCCCGTCACCCAAAGCTCTGTATATAGCGAGCTACAGCAAGCGGTATGCTAAGACGCCGCAGCCGGGACGGATCCTGAAATCACTGTCGAGATCCACCCAGCTGCATCCGCCTATCTAGAGGCAGAGCCAGCTGTACCTGCCCCCCTCCCATGTCCGTTCCTCCAGTCAGCGCTGGAGGATCGGACAGGGGAGGGGGGGTCCCTGCAGGGAGCAGTGAGTGACAGTCACGGCTCTCTGCAGGGATAGATGGAGAAGTGAGCGAGCAACGGTATATGTGCCCTCATTTCCCGATCTATTGAGCCGACCTGTGACAGTCTTTTTATTACACGTCGGCTCCAACTATTATGCTGAGTGATTTTCGCTCACCTCATAGCTCTCCTTTAAGGATCAGCCCAATGCACTGTATGCATGTTATATTATCAATGTTTGCTTTTCTCTGTAAGTAGAGTAACACAAATCATTTTAGAGCAGTGGTTCTCAACCTTTGTAACCTCAGGACCCATATGTGTCCTTGGTCATTAAGCTGCGACCCAATTGAACTGTACAACAGCAAAAAGTTTTCACAGCACACTCACCAGCCAGCATGCAAAAAAAAACCTGTCTCACCGCTAAGGTTAAAAACAGAGGTTTGGATACACGTCTTCTGCAGAAAATGTAAAAGCTGCACAGCCTCGTCAAGGCACCTCTAACCTGTGAGAGTCTCCATCTTGGAGCACAAGGGGCAAAAGATAAAACTGAGTGAAGGGTCCCCAGGAGGCAGCCCAACCTCCTTAAAGGCACAGGGACATCACAATGGCAGCTGAGAGCCCCAGTGTGTCACTGCACCAAATCAGAGAGGGGCCTTGACGTGGCGGTGCGCCTTTCACATATTCTGCAGAAGACGTGTATCTAAACCTCTGTGTTTAACCTTAGTGGTTAGAGCTGTATAAAGCCCTTCCATGTGCACCTTGCTTGAAAGCTGGTTATGAGTTAACCTCTTGCCGTCCATGATGGGAAGGGGGTTTAACACCGCGGATGTCAACTGGTTAATGAGTGCGTTTGCCATTTGTTTTGCCCAATTGAACTGTGGGTGGGAGTTGTGTTTTGGGTGCCGTTCAAATGAATTGCAACAGAACGCACCTCCCACACGAGAACGCATAGTAAGTGAGATTAATGCACTGTACTAGTGTGAGTTTGTGTCTCTCAGTGTCTTGGAGAGCCCATTCAAACACACATATGCTCCCCCCCAAAAAAAAATTTTAATTTTATTGGCACTGTAATCACAGCGCCACCTGTCTCAGCTGTCAGGAACTGCACACAACCCTAAACTCCCTAGGTGCGTCTTATGGAGCGAAAAATACAGTATATATTTTGTTGCTATTGAGGAATATATTTAAATAACAGTTTTTGTGCCTGGAGTTCAAATTGAATCTTATTCAGCTCATGTAGCGGTGAGGGCTCTTTAAGACCTGTGTGTAGGGGAAGAGAACATCTATGCATCTGCTTTAGTTATGGGAGATGTCATCTATTCAATAAAACAAACAGCAGGGCGGATTTCTTCTTTTTGGTTTACAGCAGCCCTGAAGTGAGATTGTGCTTCAGAGGTGGATCTGATGATAGAAACTAAACAGGCGTGATGTGTGATGACTTCAAACAAATCAGCATGCCTCCATGCAGGGGCGTATCTGCCGCGAGGCAAACAAGGCGTTTGCCTGGAGCGGCAGATTCGCTGAGGGCGGCGATGCTGCCTTGCCTAGGGCAAAGCTGCACATCCTCCCCCCCGGACTGACCCACCGATTCCCGTAGATGGCATCACCCACCTCTGTATAGTGCGCTCTCTCCCCCAGCGCCAGCACCACGACACAGAGCAGCAGCCGGCATCTAGCACACAGCGCCGCTGCTGCTTGCGGGCCGTCA
>NW_017308240.1:213944-216059 GCF_000935625.1 Nanorana parkeri | reverse complement strand
CCACGAATCGGCCGGTTAGTCGGGGGGGGGCGTTGCTGCCTTGCCTAGGGCAGCAGCAAAGTTAAATACACCGCTGCCTCCATGTCATTCTTTTCTAGACTTAAGGTCTAGGCAGTACAGATACATTGAAGTGCATAATATGCATACATTATACAGTATTTCATTTGATTATTTTGTTTTGTGTTTTATAACTGACCTTTTTTAGTTTCCCAGGAGGGAAGTGCGATGCATCTGATAAAGACATCATAGACACAGCCCTAAGGGAGGCACAAGAAGAACTTGGCGTGTCGCTGGCTCGCAGCATGGTTTGGGGTTCTATGAAGCCAATCACTGATTGGGTAAGAACTTTGTGTGGGACCTAAAGAAGTGCCTAGCTCACTCTGATTCTTGCAATACTATGAAAGGTGACAATGATGATTTATTGTCCAGTGAGCAATAGAGGTGGAGAAGAGACCTGGAGCTGCAACGCTAAGCCAGGGTGTGTTGGCTTCCAAAATGCTTTGGAGACTGATCTGCTTACGGATAAGCTCATGTTGGAACATTTCCTTGGAACAAGGCACTTTGTTGTTTCTCCGCACAAGGAAGTGCTGCAGGCACCTCCACCCAACCATGTAAACAAAGGGGTGGGATGCTTGTGCTGATGGCATATACCTTTATATGACCACATAGCCATAGTCAGTAAAAGTAATTTACCAACTATAGGCATGTAGCCATATAGGGTCTATGATATCCTTTTACTTACATCAGGCTGCAGATGGGGAATAGCCACAGGAGATGGGGAATAGCCACTTTCTCTGGGACCACAATGGGACAGGATTGTACCTCCAAACCTGCCCATACTCTGCAACCAGGGCAGTTCTGGCATGTCTCTTTGCCATTAAAAGGGGCAATGGGATACAAGGAATGGAGGTAAAAACTATAAGTAAGCTACAAAATAGTATTATGTGCATTTGGGTTGCTGCAGAGCCTGTGCCTGCCCTACAGGTTACAAATCACTTGCCAGCAGACATGTTCAGGTTTCCAGTTAAGGGATCTTTGAATGGAGGTGGCATTGTTGCAACGATCTGCATTGTGTGCAATGTCGTGAACATACAGCAGACATTATTTTAGACTTTTTTTGTTCTTTTAAAGGAGAACTATGGGGTTAGGGCTTTTCCCCATAGTTCTCCTAAGGGTAACAGGAGGACACAAACTAGCGTCCTCCCGTCACCCAAAGCTCGGTATATCGCAAGCTACAGCTCCCGGTATACTGAGACGCCGGGACGGATCCCGACATTACTATCTGGATCCACCCAGCTGTGTGATTGACAGCTGGCTCTGCCTATCCAGAGGTAGAGCCAGCTGTGCCCGTTCGTTCCACCAGTCAGTGCTGGAGGAGCAGTGGAATCCCTGCAGGGAGCCGTGAGTGACAGGCATGGCTCTCTGCAGGGATAGATCGAGAAGTGAGCGAGCGACGGTATGCGTTCGCTCCCCGATCTATTGAACCGGCGTGTGACAGTTTCATTGTCACAGGTCGGCTAGAACTATAAGGCTGAGTGATTTGTCACTCGCCTCATAGTTCTCCTTTTAAGACTTTTGGTCAATAAATAAAACACTAGTGCGAGAAGGCTGCAGTGGAAGCAGTAAATCCCCAGTTTCTGCGCTGTGTTTGAGGGCATCCATAAATGATCTCCTTCAGAAAATGCTAGTTGCCTGACTGTCTCTGGCTTCCATCCTTTTTTTTATTTCTGATCCATATTACACATGAACACCAGGAGAGTCGAAGGAATGTCTCAAAGGCCTTATCTGCATACTTGGTCCAGGTGACGCAAGGGAAAGGTGGAAGGTCAGTTTGAAAATCCGGCAACTAGAAGAAGTTAGTCCACCCAAAAGTGATATATGGGCAATATACTTTACTGTCCTTTCATTTTTAAAGACGTCACCTGTGTTGTGCGTTATTACAGCCAGTTGTGTGCATCCTTGTTGGTACGGCATCTAATATCTCTGTTTTCCAACAGACGGGTATGGTCATTGTTCCGGTTCTGGCAAACATAGGCTGCCTGGAGGACCTGGCTGCCAAGCCCAATCCAGAGGAGGTGTGTAAAGTACAACATGACAATAAAGCAAACCTGGATA
>NW_017308240.1:188585-213530 GCF_000935625.1 Nanorana parkeri | reverse complement strand
TATAAAGGTTAACATTGAGGACCTTTTAAAAATGCTCACTGCCTGCCTATCTGGCTTTAAGGATTGGAGTTGATCACCAGAATGACTATTTTCCATTCTAGTGGCTCTAAATCTGGCCATACACTCGGGGCCGGATTTCCCACAAGGCCCACCCTTGGGGCAGCAGAGGTGTGAAATTCATATCTCCCGACGCCTGGGACATGCAGTTCTGGGCGCTGGGCGGGTAGTTGTTTTCTACATTTAGCCCTGCTTGTTTTGTACAAGTGATCTCAGCGATGTCAACAAGATCACATGTATGCAGCCTGCAGGTCTGCCATTCTCCATGGTGGGGGGTTGGTTGGCGGGTAGGGGGGCGCACTGAGGAACCTGGCCTTGGGGCAGCAAAGAGAGTAAATCCGGCCCTGCATACACTGATAGATTGTCCTACAACCTTTCAGAACATTTCATATTGCCATCAGTCATTCAAGATTTCAATTGAATTCAAGTTTGGAAAACATTAAAGTGACATTAAACCCTCAGATTTTTTAACATAAAACAATAGTCATGTGTGCCTTAGTGTAATCCATGGTAGTTTCCCTTCTCTTTGCTGCTCTTCCTTTTAAATCTGTATCTGTTCTCATGCTGGGCAGAACTTCTGTTTTGCAGCAGACTGCCTTGTCTCTGGAATGGATACACGGTGTCTGTGTATACGTTTCTATAGGCTTGTAACCTGAGCCAGCACTACAGGAAGAGGCCCTGAGCTGCAAAGGGAAGTTCTCCCCCAGCATGAGAAGACATGAGGATTTAAAAGGAAGAGCAGCAAAGAGAAGGGAAACAACCATGAATTACAGTAAGGCACACATTACAGTATTGTTTTATGTTAAAAAATCTGAGCGTTTAATGTCCCTTAAGTTTACAGAACACAAACCACATTCACTGAATCGTGTTCAAGAAAAAACAAAATGTCCATCGTGCCCCTTCAATTTTTTTTGTTACTATGGTCAAAATCGATAATCAGTTTGATCACATTATTAAAAAAATCCAACAAATGTTCCAAAAACAAATGTGTTCAAAGGAAATTCTACTGTTCCATGGCCAGCTAGAGTATTGAAGCCAGGGGTTTAGCATGACAAGCAGGGTTCAAGTGGGAGGGGGTTTAACAGCAGAGAGCATGCTAAGCATTAAGCCAATGGGATAGCAGCTATAGAGGGTATTGTATGCGCTTACAGCCATCCAACATATGTTCTTGAATGCTGTAATTCCTCCATAAACACCCTGAAATCATTCTGCCCATCACTCACAGCTGGTTCTGGCCTGTCCCCTCCTCCACTTTACTATTTGCTCATCACTGTGATAGGCAGCCTCAAAAACCAATAGTGGGGCGTGGGAGGCAGTGAGCCAGAGATGGTGAATGCAGGAGCTGACCATTGTTTCCAGCCAGAAGGGTTCACTTTTGGGCTCTTGGGTAATTTGCAAGATAGCCACAAGAGCTTGCATGTACCCGGGGGAGACGACTATTCTATACAAATTTGTATTACCTAATGTGATACATTCAGCCCCAGTTATTTGTAATATGGGAACTGCCTTTGCTGACGGACCAGGGTTTTCACCCTGGACCCTTCTTTATGCCAAGCAATGAGTGAATATGAAAGGCTTCTATACTACATACTTGTTACAGGTCAGTAGCCAGTGGGTGAGGACATGAAGTGGGGTAAGGTCCTCGGAGATCTATCAGCAACCAGTGGGTAAGGCTATGGACAACAATTTCAATACAAATTAGTAACTAAAACACGATATTGTAGTCCATCACAGGAGTGAGCTTGGAGCGGTGACTACTTTAGGACAGTGCTCCCCAACCTTTTTATCGCCGCGGACCGGTCAACGTTTGATAACTTTACCCCGCGGCCCGCTGAGGGGGGGGGGACGTTGATTATTTATATTTTAGATTGTTTTGATTTAATAATTTTAATTTCATTGTATTTAAACATGCCTTCAAAATAAAATACAGTTACACCAAAAAATGAATATAAAGTGATTTAACATTTTAACTCACTGGTGTGTGGGAATCAACTGTCCCGATAAATCCATATTTCAAGTAGGACTCATGGTATTGTCTGTAAAAGTTACATGTTTCTTTGATGTTGAAGGCCCTTCTTCTGTCTCTTCACTGGGCCTTTTCTTTTTCCCAGGGAAACTTTCTAACGACGTCTGTTTCGTACTCATTTTTGTTAATTTGTGGGTTAAATTTGAGCAAACACAATATACACGTACACCAAGCACGGTTAAACATGAGAAAGTACCGGTGAACAGAGAGAAGAGCGATACACACCTTCTCTTTACCAAAGCTACAACGCCACTGCCGCTTGCAGCCGCTCAGCTCAGACGTCACCTAAATCCGCCCCGATATCACGATATTTTGCTCATGCGCGGTATTGGTGCGGCTTTAGGTGACGTCTCTCAGCTCCCGGTTAACCTCTCGTCCTGGAAAGACCGAGAGAAATACACCACAGTAAATAAAATGGAAATAATTTAATGTTCCTTGGGCAGCCCGGTACCATTTGATGCACGGACCGGTACCGGTCCGCGGCTCGGGGGTTGGGGACCACTGCTTTAGAACACACACAGGGACCATGGGGGAACAAAAGTAGCCCCCCTCCAGAAGGAAGGACAGTGTCAGCACCAATTCAGAGATGATTGGAGGATCTACAGCCGAGTGATACACAAATAAGATAATTGTTTTGTTAATAGTTAAGGGACTTGAATGGATTTTTAAGATTGAACTCCTGAGGTTAGTGTCAGTTTAAGAGAACCTGTTGCTTTGCTCTGCATTGGAACATTTTGGGCACTGGGGGGAGCTTCTCTAGGATAGGTATTTAAGCAGCTGATAAGAGGAGTCACAAGGGAGGACCCCATTGTTGTGATTCTCATTCATACTATATTGGGCAGACTGTAGGCAAGGAGATGGTACCGAACCCTGCAGGCTCTTCAGTATATCCAGAATAGTGACACTATTAAGAAAAACTGACTGGACAGAAATGCATTAATTTAAAAGAGAACTATGAGGTGAGTGTTTTTCACTCACCTCATAGTTCTAGCCGGCATGTGACAATGAGACTGTCACAGGTCGGCTCAGTATATCGAGAGGTGAGTGAACATATACTGGCGTTCGCTCACCTCTCGATCCTTTCACGGCTCTCTGCAGTGACAGGGGAGGGGCTGGATTCCCCCCGCTCCGATCCGCCAGCGCTGTAGCTTAGGGTATACTGAGCTTAGGGTGACGGGAGGACGCTAGTTTGTGGCCTCCTGTTACCCTAAGGAGACCTATGGGGAAAAGCCCTAACCCCATAGTTCTCCTTTTAAGGGTCTATTTATAAACAATTCACAGATCCATTTGCCCTGTAGAGGGAATTCTTATTTCCTATGAGCCTCAGCTCCATCTAGTGGCCATGATGCAGTGTTACATTACATTCACCCTGAAAATATACCAAGAACATTCATTTTTGCCTCTATTTGCACAGAACGGAATGTCCAGATATTCGCAGGGTGAATGGCTCTGTAAATTATTTATAAATAGATCCCTTAGTGTATTTCACAGTTCTGTTTTGGCAATTTTTTTTTTTTCTTAAAGGGTTTTTGTATTGTTTTTATGAACTTTAAAAAAACAAGTACATGTCACGAAGGCAAGAAGTGATGTAGACACAGACTGCAAGTACACTTATGTATTTGTATTGTCTTTACGTGAATGTATATAGATTTTTTACCCTTGTGGCACAGGTATCTGTCTCAACCATGCCCAGTATATGTCATTGATACAGAGAAGAGTGGTGTAGGATGAATAGGTCTAGATCAGCAGTAGCCAAACGTCAGCTCTCCAGCTGTGGTCAAAACTACACATCCCCATGAGGCATTGCAGGACTGAAGGGCACATGCATGACTTCCAAAGGCAAATGCATAATGACGTGTAGTTTCACATCTGGAGGCGGGCAAAGTTTGGCTACCCCTTCTATACAGATACTCAAAGGAAACAGCACAACCTACATGTCTCCATTAATTTACTTACCTGGACCAGATTGAATGCGATTTCTGGAAACATTCTCTGGGTGGTGTAGGCAAATGTATACAATGGGAACATAAGGTTAACCAATCCTTTCAAATCTTGAACTGTCGAGAGTCTCATGCTCTTTTTCCAGTGTATAGCTTTCAATTGTCGGCATAAAGTTGGAGCAGTGAAGGAAGATTGGTGTATTTTAGGGCAGGTTTGAAAGATCAAAAGGTGGGTTGCAGATATTCCGTGGTTTTTTTGAACTGATAAAATGAGTAATCAGACCAAATCGCAGGGCACCTCCACTCCATATGAAGCAATCCAGCCTTCGTGAGGGCACCTAAAACGAGAGGGCACGGGCACCCTTTGCATTTGTTAGTATAGAGCAGGGGTAGCAAACCTCCGGCCCTCCAGCTGTGTCTGGAACTACAAATCCCATGAGGCATTGCAAGATTCTCACAGCCACGACTCCTGAAGAGAGATGCATCTTGGGATTTGTAGTTTCACCACAGCTGGAGGTTTGCTACCCCTGGTATAGAGTATAATACACTATGTGCAGAAGCCGGATGTTTGATATCTCTATTTTCTTTCCTCAGGTGGAGTCTCTCCTCACCCTTCCCCTGTCTCTGGCCTTTACAAGCTCCTCTCAGGGATATACCCATTTCCGGCAGCGTGGTCGTTATGCCTACACTCTACCAGTTTTCCGCCTACCGGGACACAAGGTGTGGGGCCTCACTGCCATGATGACAGACTCCGCTCTCTCACTGCTCTTCCCCGGAAGCTACAGCAGTGTCCTCAGTGGCTCTCGCTCACGATGACATATTGGATTAATAGGACAATACAAAACATGTCATGCGACCGCCACAATAAAAGTTGTCTTTCTTCTTTTTATATGAAGTCTGCTCATACACAAAGCCCTTCCTACTTTGAGATCTACAAAAATGGCAACAAGACAGGTCAGCTTAGAAAGTTCGGGTTTATTAACACGTATGAACACAAGGGGCACAAGCCGACATTCTGTTCTGATAAATAAAGCGGATCGGGCTATGTGTGCACTCAATTGCTGGCCTTCTGCTTCTTGCCCGCATGGAACAGTCTTATCCTCTCCTCCAATTCTGGACGGAAATGACGAATTAAACCCTAAAGGAAAATAAGGATGGTTACGTATGAGAACAAATAGGCAAGCCATACTGAGAACAGGACATAATACCAAAGGACAGGCCACCCAATACCATTGTTTTAGTTGTGTGTGGATGCCAGTGGTGCTACAAACAAGTCATCCCCTAAAACCAATTAAAGTCATAAATAGACAGGGGTGTGGAAATGGAGGTTGGAGTCTATCAATATTTTCCTGTTAAAAAGTTGGACGTGGTTACTACTAATGGCTCAGCAATGTAATAGGCACCGGTGCAATCAGCTCGCCGTATCAACGCTGGCCAGACACATCCCCTTCCCATTCTCTGAAATGTAAGTCTGTGATAGGACACTGGTGCTGAGGGGTGTGGCCATTACTCAGCTTTGCCAGATCAGACTACTGCATTGTGAGGGCAGCAAGCAACATTTTAAGGCATTTCCAAGCACAAAACATTCACAACTTCTAACATGGAGATAAAAAGGTGTGAGAATATAATTAGTCTTCAAAAGAAAACCTTTCCTACGTAGCTACAGAATGAGAAACTAGCAATGTCACCCTTCATGTTCTGTCTGCCTGTCATGCTGACCCTCTGGCATTAAAGGAGAACTATGAGGTGAGTACTTGTCACTCACCTCATAGTTCTAGCCGACCTGCGACGATGAGACTGTCACGGGTCGGCTCAGTAGATCGGGAAGTGAGCGAACACATACCGGCGCTCGCTCACTTTTCGATCCTGTCAATGCAGAGAGCCGTGATGGGAGGGACTGGATTCCCCCCGCACTGATCCTCCATCGCTGACTGGCGGAACGGAGGGGGCGGGTACAGCTGGCTCTGCCTCTAGATAATTGTCGGGACCCGTTTTGCGGCGTCTCAGTATATAGGGAGCTGTAGCTCGCGGTATACTGAGCTTTGGGTGACGGGAGGACGCTAGTTTGTGTCCTCCCGTTACCCTAAGGAGAACTATGGGGAAAAGCCTTAACCCCATAGTTCTCCTTTCATATTGGCCATCAAGAATGTGGATAACTGCTGTCAATGACCTGCAACATGTATGTATATTAGGAAAGTACTGAAGCCAGGCTGCATATGGGTCTGGTAACTAGCATTTGCAGAAGGCGGCTAGCCAAAGTTTTATCAACACAGCCAGGGAGCGAATACTTTAAAAAGGTGAGTTTAGCAAAGCAGCCTCCAGGATTTTCATGCGACAGAGTCCCTTTAATGCCCAGAGGAAGCATGAAACGTATGAATACCAGAAAACAAAACTATTACTTCAAAGACTTACTAGTCATACCTTTTGCGATCAGGAAATAAAACTAAGTAGTAAAGTATATCACCAGCACGCCAAAGTCAGATCTTCAAGGAGTGGTCGTTTTATTGACGTGCACGCATCTCGTCATAAAGCAACGTTTCAGGGTCCCTTCATCAGGCATGACTGATGAACGGACCCGAGTGGCCCTGTTGCTTTATGACGAGAGCCCTTTTTGTTGGTAGGCCTGAACTCAGCATCTCCCTCCCCTTCCATGCAGAAGTCTTTCTAATAGTAGGGCCACCGCACTGCAAGATGGATTTACCTGCACTGGCCAAGCCGCGCCATCTCCTAAAGCGCAGATCGTGTGACCTTCTATTTGCTTGCTGATCTCCCACAACATGTCTATCTCGGCCTCCTGGGCGTTTCCTTGGCACATCCTCCACATCATTGTGTTCATCCAGTCCACCCCTGTGAAGATCAAAAAAAGGTAAAGACCTCTATAGCAGGAGTGGGCAAATGCCAGCCCCCCATCAGTGGTAAAACTACAAATCCCATTAGACACCGCCAGACTCTGAAAGCAACAGGCATGACTTCCAGAGGCAGATGAATGATGGGATTTGAAGTTTCAGCTGGAGGGCCAAAGTTTGCTCTATAGCAGTGGTTCTCAACTCGTTGCGGCGACTGAGGGAGCTCACGGCTAGGAGGAGACCAGCGGCCGGCATGACTTATGCGGCGTGTGAGGCAGCTCGCGGCGGGTGAGAGAGCTCACGGCTAGGAGACGAGCAGCGTGCGCGGCTTCGGCCTGTTCGGTGGGCATGGCTTATGCGGCGGCCTGTGCGGTGGACACGTCGGGAGCAGCGTGTGACGCGTGACGTGCGACTCAGGCCGCGTGCGGAGCCCCGAACAGGCTAAGCAATCGATAGCCGACGAATCGACGATCGAAAACGTTGCCAACGTTTTCAATCGTCGATTTTAATCGACTTAATCGATTAACTGTTGCAGCTCTAGATGGCATACAGTCTTGTTCTTTCCTGACCAGACTTTTTGAAGCTTAGATGCTCAGACCATGTTTAGCAGCATCAATATGCGTCAGATAACTTGGACAGTAACTGTATGACTAGTTTTTCAGTCTGACATTAGACCTGAGAACTAGGAACACACACTGTTGCACGTTCCTAGTTCTCTGCTACGTACATGCCTGCTATATACTGAGACTGCCGCAGCCTGAAAGGATCCTGACAATTCTGTTGAGATCCACCCAGCTGTCTGACAGCGGGCTCTGCCTATCTAGAGGCATAGCCAGCTGTGCCCGCCCCCTCGCCCGTCCGTTCCGCCAGTCAGTGTTGAAAGATCAGAGCGGGGAATCCCTATAGGAGACGGTGAGTGACAGTCACGGCTCTCTGCAGGGATAGATCGAGAAGTGAGCGAGCGACGGTATGTGTTCACTCACTCCCGATCTATTGAGCTGACGTGTGACAGTCTCATTGTCACATGTCGGCTCGAACTAAGAGGATGAATGTAAATCACTCGCCTCATAGTTCTCCTTTAAGCTTTGAAAATGAAAGATAGTAGCTGATTGGTTACTATGGGCAACAGATTCTGTCTGCTCCAGTTTTGGTACATTTCCCCCGATGAATTTAAGTGCAAAGGATACTTGATGTTAAACTGACCCTATTATCAGCATGGACTGTCATTAAAGTACATCCGTCATCACAGAAATGAAGAGGATGGCGCTGTGGTTATCTGGCTGTCATGGCAGGCAACTAGCATCCTAAGGAAAGTTTAGCAATGGCATTTGTCAGGACTCTTGTGATAGATTTTACTTTATCAAAGGGAAACCTATCAAGAAAGAATATACGAGCTGCCATTGCTTTCCTTCTTCTGGACATCCTAGCTGCCGTGATGTTTCTAGTAACAATACATTGGAGTGACAGACCCAGACCCAGATACACAGAAGACACATTTCCTTATCTTTATACTAGTTTCAGGAAAGTATCAAAACCAACGCTCCAGCATGACAGCCAGACAACCACTATTGTCAGGAGACGTCATCAAGTCAGCTCCTATATGTCTCTATATTTCAGGTGTACAATACTTTAAAGAAGAACTCCAGGATGCACATCGCTTTATATATCTTTAGGTCCCCCTCAGTGGAAGCAAACTGCTGTAACGATTTATCATAAACGTTCTTACTTTTCTTGTAATTCTCATGTTTAGCTTCCAGTGATGTCACATCCTCCTATTATTAGATCCGTCCTTCCTGCAGCCATTGGGAGGGTCTAGGTAACAGTGTGTGCGTCATATCCTGGCATAGAGAGCCGACTACATCTCCCATCAGGCATTGTGAAATAGAGTATGTGGGAGGTGTGTGTGGGCAGAGCTGAGAGTGGAGATGGGAAGAGCTACAAAAGGAACACGCGGGAAATGCTGAGTAAGATACATTTTAAAAGGGCTCAGTGTTGAATCAATAAGACCGCAGCTCTGGTAATATGATCCTATATTGTGAATGGTCAGCTTCTGCCAGCCACTCCCTGCAACTGAGAGGCACCGCATGAGGCAACAGGGATCGGCGTAAAACTGTGAGTGAGGGAAGCTGGGACGGGGCTGGCTGTAAATCTATTGCTATAGTGTACTGGACGTGTGTAATGTATATGTAGTACATATATACAGCACATACCTCCACTACACTCCAGCAATAGAGTTACAATTCTCCGCTGCTAACATGAATAGGTTAAATCATGATCCATAGTACAGAACATGTAGTTGTACTATGGATCATTTAAAGGCACCTGTCCCTTTAAGAAAAAGTATCGGTAATTGGTATCGGCAAGTACATGAGGGGAAGTACTTGTACTTGGGCCTGAAAAAGTGGCATCGGGACATCCCTACCTGCAACCAACCAATCAGCCAGCCAACAGAAAACTGAGATTTAGAACTTACAACAGTTCGGAGTCTCCAGTAAAACACAGTACACTGAATGAATCAGGACGGGTTCACATCACAAAGAGTGCGTAACAGAGCGTTAGGCCTCTAGAATGCAATCTAGCCGGCTTCCTGCGTTCAGGGGCGGGAGGGGGTGTGGTGGTGCATTGAAGTCAATGGCACTGTAGCCACACACCGCACCCGAACGCGTGGCACATTAGGGTCTGCATTCCGGTCCAGTGCGATCTGCAAAAACAGTGCATGCAGCATTTTTGCAGATCACACTGGACCGGAACGCAGGTACTAATGTGCCACGCGTTCGGGTGCTGGCGACAGCACTGCGGGGGGCGCGTGGCTGCGGTGCCATTGACTTCAATGCACCGCCATGCCCCCTCCTGCCCTTGAACGCAGGGAGCCGACCAGGTTGCATTCCAGAGGCCGAACGCACTCTTTGTGGTGTCAATCGGCCCTCAAAGAATAATGAGTCTCCAGTAGAACACAGTACACTGAATTATTGGTCAGGTTGCAGCAGTGGTAAGGAACAGACAGCTTTGTAGGGAGATGAGAGATGACACACAGAGTTTGAATGAGAAGAGATCCTCATTTAGACTTTCACCCTTTAGGTGGAGTCAGCTCCTGAGCTTCAGTTCACTTGTCAGCAGACTCAGCAAGTGAACCGATGAAATTGATTCATGAATGGGTTAATTTGAATGAACAGTTCAAAATGAACCGATTTATGGAAAAGGTGTGTGGAAGGAGGAATCTCACACTGGGCCAAGCTTGAGTATCTTGCTAGTTCGCCCCGCTGACTCTCAAAATACCTGAACAACCTAATTGGATGCAGGCATTGTTCAGGTATTTTGAGAGCCAGCGGGGCGGACCAGCAAGATACTGAAGCTTGGCCCAGTGGGAGATTCCTCCTTCCACACAGTTTAGCGTAGATGGAGGAATCTGTTGCACTTTCTCCATCTGACCACAGAACATCTGCAGATAATCTATAGGTGTGTGGCCAGCTTAAGACTGTTGTACTCCACCCACTGCAGTGTGTGCTGGGATGTGATCACTTCTTTCCTGGCTGCAATAGAACTACAGGGGGGAGGTTATTAGACCACTGGCCAGGCTGATAGGCTGCACAATGGCTAGTGGTCTAACAGAAAGGAAATGAGGCAGAGGGCAGGAAGCACAGGCTTGTGCCATGGATTCTGGAAGACTACATTGCTAAGCAGAAAGGTTACCATAGATTTTAATACTTCCAAAAGCTAGTTACAGTAGGCCAAAAGGAAGTCCTGGAGTTCTTCTTGAAAGGCTAACATGGGCTTAATTGCAGATTAGATTCAAGTAAAGTACAATTTGTTTACTCTGCTTTAGTATTTTGGGGCAAGATAAAATCAGCTGATGCCTAAAGACTGATATAGAAGTGAGAAAACCAGCTTAGACGCATGCCATACCTTCTCTGCACGGGGTGCACTGACCGCAGCTTTCGTGCTTATAGAACTCTATAAGACGGGCAATAGCGCGCACAATGTCTGTCTGCAATGGAAGGACAGGGTCAGGGCATTTCCAGATCATAGTGACAATCATGTATGACTTTCATAAGACCCGACTGCACTCACCGATTTATCCATCACGATAAGCGCAGCTGTTCCGAGACCGGTCTGGGCCTGAATAAGTGCATCGAAGTCCATGAGGACGTTGTCACATACAGAGCGGGGGATGATAGGGGTGGAGGAGCCTCCAGGAATGACACCCAGCAGATTATCCCAGCCACCAATGACACCACCTGAAAGAACCAGAGAAACAGACATCACCAGAGAGATCACATGACCAGGGTAAGGCAGGCCAAGGGGACATGACAAGCCATCTCTGTTAGATGATTGGAAGTTCCCTGGGAGAGCATCGCTATGAGAAAACCATTAGTCAGGACAACAGCCTCTTTCCATTATAACCGTGTAACCTTTCACGCTCAGAACTGACGTTTAAGAGAATATAGGAGGGTTCCTGATTATTAGTTTCACCCAGAATGATCAGCAATAGCTGCCTATAGCTATCTACAATTGCAGATTTGCCAGGTCCGTACGACGTACTGAGCTGGCCAGCTGGAAGCACTTTTGTAGCTCCGTACGACGTACGTCCTTGGCAGCGAAAGGGTTAAATCAACTCTGTCATACAAGATTAATGTATAAAGCAAGCGCCTGCATGTCAAAAAGAAACAGAATACTTACCCTCCCCACTGCCTGTGTAGTGAATATCCGCTCCAATCCCAGGGGTATTTAAAAACTGCTTTTCCAATGACTAAAGCGGGGACCCAATTTACTTGTCCCTCATGGCAATCTACCTGTCCTGATACAAAAAATCATTGTAATCAAAACCGTATGTAACCGTGCTAAGAAGTGCTTCTGATTGGTCAGCGCGGTCACCTACAAGTGCTCGCAATTTGCAAGAGAAGGTTAAAATCCAAGGCACAGGGCTGCGCTAGTTGGCAGTATGGGGTATAGATAGTACAGTCGTACTGGCGGAGGAGACGGACCGTTCGCCGAAAGGCTAGTATAGCGGGGGGAGGGGGTGGCAGGGGAGGCGAGGGATCCCAATTTGAGCACTACTGCCCTGCTACCACAATATGGCACACGGTGGAATGGGGGCAGCACTGAGCGCACATACATACACACATGCCCTATGCATGCGTCTAATCACATGCAGATTGTGGGGGCAGTGGTGTTGGCTTTTTTTTATTTTAATTTTTTTTTACTTCTTAAAATGTATATTATTTTTTTTACTTTTTATTTTTAAAAAAATAGTTTTTATTCCATAATTTTTACTTTTTATATTTTTTTTTTCTTGACGTAACTTTATTGCGATCACACAGGGGCTAACAAGTGATAGTTTATCCTGACCTCCAATACAGGCGTTCAAGCACAGCATTGTAATCGATCACCTGTGACAGCCGAGACAGGAAGTTCCTGTCTCTCTGTTCACAGAGCAGATCGGAGACCGGATGTTCTCTGCTCCACAATCTCCATCCTGAAGTAATTTGCCATAGTCTCCCAGAAGAGCGGGGGACCCTGAAAACCATGGCAGAGAGGGAGATGTCCAGAGCTTGGAGGGGAAGGCCTGCGGGGGGCTGGATCATGGAAAGAGGAGAATGGGACAGGGACAGATGGTTAAGCATACTGATTACTAGTGATCCGTCCAGCTCACTTACATAAAACGGCTCCCCTGCTCTATATTTAGCCTTGCTTGCCCGCAGAAGGGCTAAATGTAGAAGAAAAACACCTGCCCGGCACCTAGAACTGCATGTCCCGGGCGTCGGGCTATACAAATTGCGCACCCTTGCAATCCACTCTGTAAAGTCTGCTGGGAAACCAACACTTCCTAGAGTACTGATCTCATTCGGTTGACCTCCATGTCACGATAGGACACAGATTTGACATGGAGGTCAGCAGGAGGATCCAGCGAGAGATGTGGTAGACCCAGGAGATCAGCAATCCAGGAAGAGTTTGCTTCCCAGCAGACTTTTCAGCATTGCAATTCCATTTCTTCTTCACAGGTATGTGCTTGGGTCTCCCTAAGATATATCTTCAGAGGGACTGTACAAGCATGTTGGAGAGTCCTTGGCCTGTAATTACGAAAGATAAGGCGATACTTTAATGTCATAAATAGTATTTCCCCCAAAGCCATTGCTTCTTCTGCACAGGCTTATTCTTATTCATTTTCCTCTGCACTGCCTCACATCTTCCTACCTGTACCAGACACTGCAGTCTAGTCATTCAGTACCTGCGTGTCTTTCTATCAGCTCCTTCAGTGGTATGGACATCTCTTCCTCCACGGTACATGGATTGTTGACATGACCAGAGATGTTGAACAGTTTCGTTCCTGAATTTCTTTCCCGGCCAAAGCCGGCAAACCAGGGTCCTCCACGTCTGCAGATGGTGGGCGCGACTGACACGGTCTCTACATTCGCAACAGTTGTTGGGCATCCAAAGACTCCTACAAGGCAGAATCAGACACCAGAACTTGATTATTCACCACCTCCTACCGGGTTTATAGTAGTGAACCCAACGCTGTAAAGAATTGACAGTATGATAGGCAGGCAGTGATCTGGCATGATCCAGTGAAGGTTTTGGTGTGCTTAGTGTTAAATGCCAACTCTAGGTGTGTGTGCCATCATGGCAGCGCTAGTAGGTGAAGATGTAGAAAGACCTTTAATCAGTATCCCGTAACTTTTTTTTTCCCCCCCCCCCCAGCTAAAATAGAACCAGTCATGACTGGGCTTATGCAGGAATCTAAATAGTCAGTCTTCATGTGGACCCGCACTCATTTTACAACAGGTGCTTACAATCTCTGCGCTTCCAATTCCCTCTATTTTCCCACCAGATCCCAGTGTAAGTGCTTACAAAGGCCCAAGGACCATCTTCTTGCCCCATATTGCAGCGCTCTGTCCTAGAGACTGGCCAATCAGGTGTTAATTGCTACCTTGCCAGAATCAGGGAAGAAGAGTTGCATGCTCTACCACATTCAGAATACCCAGGTACTTTACTGGGCTCTAGCAGGCAAAGAGGAGTAATGAGGAGGAGGCGTAATGAGGAGGAGGCGTAATGAGGAGGAGGAGGAGGAGGAGGGGTAAGGAGGAGGAGAGGTAATGAGAAGGAGGAGTAATGGGAAGGAGGAGGAGGAGTAATGAGGAGGAGGAGGAGTAATGAGGAGGAGGGGTAATGAGGAGGAGGAGTAATGAGGAGGAGGAGGAGGGGTAATGAGGAGGAGGGGTAATGAGGAGGAGGAGGAGGAGTAATGAGGAGGAGGAGTAGTAATGAGGAGGAGGAGTAGTAATGAGGAGGAGGAGTAGTAATGAGGAGTAGTAGTAATGAGGAGGAGGAGTAATGAGGAGGAGGAGTAATGAGGAGGAGCAGGAGGAGGAGTAATGAGGAGGAGCATCTTTCATTTTAAAATCTTAACCGCACAAATTGAAGAGAGAAGCAGATTGGTTGCCATGGGTATCTGCTCCAGATTCTGTCTGCTCCAGTTTTGATAAATTCCACCCATGATGTTTTACATGTAGCATGATGTACATGATGTTTTTTTTCCTAAAGGAACTTGTTATTTAGTATAGTGGACTATCTTAGGGCTGCAACAACTAATCGATTAAATCAATAATTGATTATGAGAATAGTTGGCAACTAGAGAGAGAGAAATAGAAACAGAGAAAGAGAGATTTTTCAAATGCAACCATTCGTTTAGTTGAAAAAATAAGCGGGCAACTAATCGATTAGCAAAATAATTGTTAGCTGTAGCCTTACAAAACACATGCAATCAGGATGGACCGCTTCTGTGCGATAGGCCCCAAACGTATAGCACTGAGCGATTCCTCAATGAGTATAACCAGAAAAACACAGATTCCTTTTTCTAGATGTCATTAATAAAAGGCAGCTTCTTACCAACATCAGCAGGAAATGGGGGTTTGAGACGGGGCTTCCCCTGCTTCCCTTCAATACTCTCGATCAATGCGGTCTCTTCACCGCAGATGTATGCCCCAGCTCCCCTCACCACAAACACGTCAAAGTCAAATCCAGAGCCGCAAGCGTTTTTTCCGATAAATCCCGCCTCGTACGCCTCCCGAATGGCCACCTGTTTCAATGAAGAACAGGAAGTTTAAAGGGCTACAGCACATTAACACAATGTTCATTTGTATCAGAAAATGCTTAGAACAGGAAAGAAAAGGGAGGCATAGAAAAGTCTAAACAGCAACAATGTATCCTGCACTTTACTGATCTGCATACTACATGAGCTCTATACACAATTCTTTAGATGATGCAACTGGCGATAAAGCCATTCCAATCCCATTTGCTACAGAAGCTGATGAAGCAGATCTCGGCTTCATCAGCTTCCCTGGGGGTCTCTAGGTGACATTAGGGGTCTTGGAGACCCCTGATGTCTCCATAAAGAGGACCTGTCATGTAAATGGGCCCCATATGTGATAGCAATAAAGTTGTGTAAAAAGAAAAAAAAAAAAGAATACAAAAAATAAAGACACATATATTATTATTTTGTTTTAAGTCCCCCACATAACCACGCAGATATGAGACGGGTGCACCTACGATTGCGCCTATTGTGCCACCCATCTTACATATCGCCGCGAACGTCGGGAGTGCAAGCAATAATTTTAGGGCCATTAATCACTGATAACACTAAACTGATGAGCAATTAAAGCGTCGCCTATGGCCAGTTTTATAACAATTTTGGGAAACTTTTTTTTTATTTTTTTTAACATAAATTGCAAGGCTATAATCCGGTCATGCTGACCGGTGACATTTTTGACTGAGTGGTGAGACACCAGCACAATTGCCTTGTAATGTTGATGTTCCCCTGTTGACCCTGCTGAGGTAGCAGATCTGAAATAGTTTTTTTAGTGTGTATGAGCCTTGTGTATCTGGTTTCAGGTGGGCAGAGCCACACTATCTATAGTGCTGTCCTTGAAGATGATTGGGGGGTGGCGGGGCTGGGGGAGAAACTATCTACTAAGAGGATTTCTAACAACCTTTAAAAAGTCTTGTCGGGGCAGGCGAGTACCTGGAGATTGGATGCCTCGTTGTAGAACTCTCCACGGATGTAAATGTAAGCAGCTCGTGCGCCCATACTGCGGCCGGCCACCAGACAACCCTCCACCAGCTTGTGCGGGTCATGCCGCATGATCTCACGGTCCTTGCAGGTCCCCGGCTCCCCCTCGTCTGCATTGACAACAAGGTACTTAGGCCTGAAACATCAAGCAGAGGGAGAATTGCATTGACTTTATTAAGGGAAGACACCAGAAAGTATACAGAGACCAGCATCATGGAAATTCTCTAAATAAAAGGTGTACAGAGACTGCTACAGACAAAAACCTGCAAACTTTCCCCCCAAACATCGTATCCAACAACAATGGCATGAGCAAAAAGCTTTTCAGTTTGCATTCCTTTGAATTAGATTTGTGCTGCAGTTCTTTGAAGGAAGCCTGTCACAAGAGAGATAAGGAGGCCGTCATTACTGGTCTTTCCTTCTAAAAATGCAGATTTGTTGGTCATTAGGCGGACCCTCTGGCTTTGAAACAAGAAAAACAAAACCCCCAAGAGGTACTGGGACATTAATTCGTGCACAGCAATGAAAGTAGGATGTTTATCGGCAAGCTCATTGGCTCGGATTATGCAGCTCAGAACAAAAAACAGGAAATCCATCCAGTGAGTAACCAGACTGTCACTCAAGGCAAAAACTAGGAATGCACCGATACCGATACTAGTATCGCTATCGGTGCCGATACCGAGTATTTGGGCAAGTACGAGTACTCGGCCAAATGCTCCGATGCCTAGCCCGATACTTCCTGTGTCAGGAAGCCGGGCAACGCGTCATTACACGGTGCCCGGTTTCCCAATTGGCCAGGAAGCGGCTCCATGCTCTCTCATCACTTGTGATGAGAGCATGGAGCCGACTTACCGGCTAATCAGGAAGCCGGGCGCCGTGTAATGAGGCGTTAAAAAAAAAAAAGTGCTGTAGCAGAGCCGAGACCAAAATCCCCAATTCCTTTTTGGCGTGTCCAAAGAGACCTCTGATCTTGGATGCCCTGACATAATGGACCCTCTGTGTAGCCCCTCCGCACCATATCTTCAACTAATAAAGATGTACTGGCTACTGAGGCTTTCTAAGCTGAGGTGGTCTTTGCAAGAGTTTGTTGAGGTCCAACTGTCACTCAGAATATGTGTGCACACCCAAACTTTCACCATCTAACCTTTCCAATACTACTACAACAAGTGGATCCTAATACCCTCCTCACAATACCCTAAACTGTCATAGCAGGTGTAGCGCACATATCTACTCTACAATCTTTCTTTATAATATATTGGCTCAAACCCGAAGCATTATGCACACCGAAGGCAATAAAAACCTGACAAACCCAACAACCCCTCCCTGCTTTATTCAGAACAAACTAGAGAGTAAAGGGACATTGTTGCTTTTGCAGACCTCTCCTCATTAAATCTATGTGCTTGACTTCCAAACTGATCCAACAGCTTCAATCCTTGTTGCATCTCTGACCCAGAGCAAGTATGCAATGTGTTTTGGCTTTGTTTAGTGACAAACTATTAACCCCTTCATGACTGAGCTTTATTTCCGTTTCTGTTACTTGGAGAAATATGGGGTTAAGGCTTTTCCCCATAGTTCTCCTTAGGGTAACGGGAGGACACAAACTAGCGTCCTCCCGTCACCCTAGGCTCAGTATACCGCGAGCTGCTGCTCGCAGTATACTGAGACGCTGCAGTATACCGCGAGCTGCTGCTCTCGGTATACTGAGACGCTGAAGCGGATCCCGACAATTGTGCCGGGATCCGCCCAGCTGCGTGACAGGCAGAGCCAGCTGTCAATCTAGAGGCAGAGCCAGCTGTACCCGCCCCCTCCCCCGTCCGTTCCGCCAGTCAGCGCTGGCAGATAGGAGCGGGGAGAGGGGAATCCAGCCCCTCCCCTGTCACGGCAGAGAGCCGTGACAGGATCGAGAGGTGAGCGAACGCCGGTATGTGTTCGTTCACCTCCCGATCTACTGAGCCCACCTGTGACAGTCTCATTGTAACAGGTCGGCTAGAACCATGAGCTGAGTGAAAAGCACTCACCTCATACTTCTCCTTTAATGACTGACACACTTAATTTGTTTCTGCGTGGTTCTTCACCGGCAGTAATGTACTTTCTGCACCCACACATTGTTTTTTTTAGAGAACAGATAGGACAATATGGTTATATCACATATGTGTGCTAAAGGATAATTAAAGTCTCCTTTTTTTAGCTAGCAAGCAGTAGATCTATGCAAAAAGTGTAAAAAAAAAAAAAACCTGCATTAAACAGAGGTTAAAGTGACATTAAAGTAAAAATAAAAATGATGTCTCTTAATCCGATCTTCTTCTTTCCCGATTTTTTCATCTGTCCCTACAGCGGTGCGGCGGCTCTCCCATCCAGCGCTGACTCCTCTCTGCTTACAGGCACTTCCGATCCCGCGGTGTCTGCATGCGGATGCATGCGTCCATAGGCTTACCTTGCTTCTCTGCTCGTCTCCCGGGTGAGAATCCGAACTGCGTATGCGCCCGCCCCAGGATGCTTTGCGGCCACTCGAGCAGTGTCAGATTTTTGGGCGGGAGCGCGTGGCGAAAACAGGGTAAGTTAAAGCGTTTTTTTTTTTTTTACTTTTTGCCTATATCTACCGCTTGCTAGCCGTAGATATATGCTAAAAAACGCAGGGTTTAGAAACCCTTTAATACTCACCTGTGTCTTCCCTGCGCGCTCCCGTCTGAAAATGTGAAGATCCCCGGGCGGCCGCAAAACATCTTGGGGCGGTTCACATTTTCGGGCGGGAGAAGAGGAGAGACACAATGTAAGTATATGGACGGCGTGCACCCGCATGCAGACACCGTGGGACAGTAAGTACCAGCAAGGACAGAGGAGTCAGCGCTGGATTGGAAACCAGCAGCAGCGCTGGAGGGACAGATGAAAACAACAGGAAAGAAGAAGATCGGATTAAGAGACATTATTTAAGGTAAGTGCTGACATTAACATTGGGGGAGGGAAAAAAACAAATTGACATTAATGTCACTTTAATGCCTCACTTAGGATGAAAAAAATGTAAAAAAATTAAGAGAAAAAAATGTAAAGAAAACACATTTTCCCCAGTTTTGATTATTATTGTGTTTTAGAAAAAATAGTACAGCTTAAAAAAAAAAAAATACATTACAATAAATTCATTTGTTTGTCCTTTATTTGGAAACATCTCACATCCCTAGGATTGGAGAATTTCTTTTGTACTTCTGGCCCTAAAAGCTAATATTTTTTCCCTCTAAAACCTATTAGTGGTTAGGTGGCCTACAATGTCACTGTAAAAAGTGTCAATAACGGTCACACTTCGTAACAGCGAGACATACTTTGAACAATGCCATCATGAGGGGGTGAAAGAGAAAAATTAACCCCTTAGGGTGAAGAAAAAAAATCTGCAGATTTTCATTATAAGGGGTTAATTTCTATAATAAATTAAATAAAATATATTTGTTATATTAAATTTTTTTTTTTTATTATTATTTTATTTCTTTACACTTTTTCCCCACTTGTTTTGTCTATTATATTAAGCAGCCACTATAACAGCTTGATAATTATTATTTTTTTTTAAATGTTGGTTATTATAAGGCTGCTTAAAACTTAGGAACAGCCAATAATAACCTTAGTGACTGATCCTGTAGCATGTCAGGGTCAGATGTCACTAAACACATCTGATCTTTCTTAGAAGTCTGATACAATGTTTCATTTTGCTACATATTGCTATGAAGCATAGCAATATGTAGCAAGATGAAACATTGTACACATCAGGATCTGTGCAGAGCTGTCAAAACAGTGATATAGCAGAGCTGTTCACATGGCTCTGTTGACACTGTCAGATACATGTTCGCTGGTGTCTGTAAAAGCTTAATTCCTTTATTAATGGATGCCTCAATACTGAGGCATCCATTAATGAACGGAGCGGCTTTTAAAAGCTCCAAATAGCTGATCACGTACCGTGTATGCGGTCAGTCATTTGGGCACTTCATGCTGCACAGTCTCCAGTTATGAAGAGGTTAAAGACAAAGCCAGACAGATTAAATTGTTCAGGAAGAAGTCAGCAGGGCAACCTACATGTTTCTCTCCATAAAGGTTTACTATAATGGTCCTTATTTTACCTTTCCACTGAAGCCAAAAGGATTTCCCTTCTCATCATCCTTATACATCAAATGAAAGTTCAGTAGGTGTTACACAATCAGCGCAGCAGTTCCAGATAAAGTGGTATTGTGGGGTCCACTAATGCCAATCCAGTTTGCCTCAATGCCCTACACAACATCAGAGCTTACAGGCCGTCAAAAAACATGGTTGCTGCAATATCCGCACAGTCCCAACCACCTTACCTTCCATCAGATGGCTTGTTCATGAAGCTCCATTTGAGCCCAGTGGGGAAGCCAGCTCCTCCTCTTCCTCTCAGTCCTGAAGACTTGATCTCTCCCAATATCCAATCCACCCCTTTCAGCAGAATCTCCTTGGTCTTGTACCAGTCACCACGGCTCTGCGCTCCTTTTAACCTGCAAGTAAAGAGGAGGGAAAGGTAGAAATCAGGCTGCAATAGTTTGAAAGCCAAACTCCAGAAAATGTTGCCCCTTTATACAGGGGCGTAACTAGAAATCCCAGGGCCCCATAGCAAAATGTAGTATGGGGCCCTGTGATTTCTAGTTATACCCCTTGCAGAGCCCACTTGAGATCCCACGCAGCCTACCTGACGGTGACCCCGCAGAGCCCCCCATAGACTTTCTATGGGGGGCTCTGCAGGGTGACACCCTCAGATGGGCTGGTCGCACTCCTTACCTATCCGCCTCCTCTTCCTGCACGCTCGCTGATGGACCCTGCCTCCTCCCCTGCTGTCGACCACGGGCCCTGCCTCCACCTCCACTGCTGGCTCTCATTGACTTAGCAGCGGCTGAGGAGAGCAACGAGCTGCTGCGCAGATTACGGTGATGTGTGCAGATTACAGATTACAGTGATGTGTGCAGCGGCGTGTTCCTGTTCACAGCCGCCAGCAGAGGATACCATAGCGACCCAGGCGGCAGGCTCGTCCTTATAGTCACTGAATTACCCGTAGGGGAGGGGGGGGGGGATCCCTGCAGGGAGCCGTGAGTGACAGTAACGGCTCTCTGCAAAGATAGATCGAGAAGTGAGCGAGCGATGGTAGGTGTTCGCTCACTTCCCGATCTATTGAGCCGACCTGTGACAGTATCATTGTCACAGGTCGGCTAGAACTATGAGGTTGAGTGATTTTCACTCGCCTCATAGTTCTCCTTTAAGGAAGACAAGCATGGGTAGTAAACCTGCCTGAAAGCAAAGACAGAATCCCAACAGACAATGGCTTTTCCAGAGGAAATAAGAAGACAAAGTAGGAAAATCAAGCAGAGATCGGCCAAGCTCACAACAAATGTAGCTCACCTCCAATCGTGACGTCCATACAGATTCGTGAAAATTCGGTCCTCGTCGCTCAAAGGTCCAAACTTTGTCTTCTTTGGTGCCTAGTAGGAAAAGTTAAGAAGTGAAGTTTGTACTAGAAGAGCAATCCATGGCCATTTATGCACTTCCTGTTAGGAGAAGGGGATTGGGGAATTCCGATCCAGAGATCTCACTGCTGAAGCCACACGAGATGCCAGTAGGCGATTCAAATTCTTAGTGCAGCCGTAGGTAACCTCAGCACTTCAGCTGTGGTGAAACAACAACTCCCATCATGTCTCTGCCTCTGGGAGTCTTGCCTGTGGCTGTTAGAGTCAATGCCTCGTGATCTACCGTCTTCCCAAGTCCGCAAATAAATTTTGAATGAACCAACCCTTTAATTCTAAATATTATCTAAATATTCCACTTTCAAGAAAAGAACTTCCAGAGAGTTCCAGCTATAGAAATCTATATTATACTTACATTGGTCCAGCTTGGCACCACGACATCCCCACCCCTCATCCAATCACAGAATGCTCACTATTCATTCATTAAAATACTAGGTGTTCTAGTATGTGTTCTCTGTGCTGTGTTTTCACAGCAGTGGGGAAGTCACTCAGCACAGTGGTTGCCCCTAGACCCGGAGGCTCACTTTAATACACCGTAGTATAGGGCTGAAATAACTAATCGACCAAGTCGATAATAATTGATAATGAGAATTGTTGACAATTTTAATTACTGATTAGTTGGTCTGTCGATTAGTTGGGCTGCTTGTAGCTCCTCACACCCTCCCCGCCTCATTTGCGTGTGTGTTAGTGACAGGCCGGGCTGTCCCAGGGAAAAGCATTCAGGAGTCCTGGCAAACGCCTAGCTGAGCGTGCACTGACTGTTCAGGCACTAGCCAATCGACTAGTACGCATGAATCCGCACGTCAGGGCTCAGATTCAAGCCTGTAGCCAATCGGATTCCCCCAGACAAAAGCATCTGGCGAGAGGAGTTCAAGAGAGAAGTCCGCTTGGTAAAGTCCTGCACAAGTTCCTTCTATGTCATACGTGACATACACCAGGGATGAGAGCTATAACCAATATATGTCTATTAAATATGTCTATTAAATAATTAAACAATAAAATAATATTAACCAATCAATATTTAATATTTATTAATTTACTGATACTTTTTCTTAAAGGGACAGGTCACATTTTTTCTAAAGCAATACAAAATCATGATTTTAGGTCAGTTTCTTAAGCACTTCGGGGCCGGCCATAGTAAAAAACCGGCCGCCCCGGAGCTCTCTAGATCTGAGCGGGCTTCTTTAGACGTCCGCTCAGACACGCCTCCCCGCGCACGCCCAGCAAATGGCCGCAATTTAAAAACAGGCAGCGGTGCATACAAGCGATAGAGCCGGCGGATCGCTTGTATTTTGCAACGATCGGATCGTTACACGAGCTCCCTCCGGTCCCCTCTCCTCTGAAAGAATGCGGAAGTGTTGTATAATACATCACTTTCGATTAATTGAGAAAAAAAAAATTACAGTCGGCCAACTAATCGATTATGAAAAAATTATCGTTAGTTGCAGCCCTACTGTAGTAGCTGCAGTATACGGGATCAATAATATACACTTACATGGTACCAGGCTGGACCAGTGTAAGTATTTATACATTTCTAGAGCTGGGGTTCAGCTTTAATATGTACACTAGCTGGACCAGCTCTTTTAAAGGAGAACTATGAGGGGAGTGATTTTCACTCATACTCATAGTTCGAGTCGACCTGTGACAATGATACTGTCACACGTCAGCTCAATAGATCGGGAAGTGAGCGAACATATACCGTCGCGCCTCTCACTTCTCGATCTTGTCCCTGCAGAGAGCCGTGACCGTCACTCACGGCTCCCTGCAGGGATTCCCCGCTCTGATCCTCCAGAGCTGACTGGCGGAACGGACGGGGGAGGGAACAGCTGGCTCTGCCTATCACGCAGCTGGGTGGATCTCGACAGTAATGTCGGGATCCGTCCCGGCTGCGGCGGTCTCAGTATATGCTGTAGCTTGCGGTATACGGAGCTTAGGGTGACGGGAGGACGCTAGTTTATGTCCTCCCGTGACCCTGAGGAGAATTATGGGGAAAAACACTTGCCCCATAGTTCTCCTTTAAATGTTCATATGTAATTACTTTTCTATTTCAATCCTCAGGCAGATACAATGATCTCAGACAGTCAAAATTACAAATCAACATTCCAATGGGGTTTTTTTTGCCCTACATCTATAGCAACAGCGCTCCTTCAGCAGACAGACTTCATCATAATCGGCCCATTGCCTCTCCCAGAAGTCAGCACAGAGCTTGGGGCTAATGATAGCCAGCCTACAGCATGTCATTTCACATCTTCTA
The DNA here is from genome assembly GCF_000935625.1 of Nanorana parkeri. Taxonomy (NCBI): domain Eukaryota; kingdom Metazoa; phylum Chordata; class Amphibia; order Anura; family Dicroglossidae; genus Nanorana; species Nanorana parkeri. The sequence goes on along the minus strand of NW_017308240.1, from coordinate 189,836 downwards.
ATATTTATTCAGTTTTACTGTATGAAAGTTTCATCTTTAGTAAAAAGTTGAAAAAAGCAATGAACAGATGAAGAAACGCCAGTGTAAAGGGGAAGGGGGGCTGATGCTATGTTTCCTTTTACAACACGATCACGTGACACAACCTCACACTCAACAGCAGTTATCGGTATGTACAGAACAGAAGCGGGTAAGTATACGCAAGTAGTAACTAGTACTTTGCTATAATCCCTGCAATGCCCCATTCTGATCTGAGAAGAGGTTGTTGTTTTTTTTTCCTATTAGGGGGAAGACGACTCACCGGCTCAGGCGCTGTGGAGTTAAATCTAGCGAAGGCGACAGTAGATGCTGGAGAAGGGAGCGGAGCACGGAGGATCTGCCGGAGGGAGAGCATCATTCTGACTGGAGATGGCCTGCGACCCAATAAAAAGGACAACAGATGTGTTAAAAGCTTCTGGTATAATAAAAGAAGGAATACAAGAAGGCAGGTTATAGATTTCTAAATAACGGTTTTCCCTTTACGTTTTATAAAAGCGCCAAATGGACCACTTAGCGCCAACACCAAGGCCTCGCCATCCGCTACGGCGCAGAATTACTCCACACCATTTATAGAATGCAGCCCCCTGTTATCAACAAATATTCATTCATTGTTCCAGAGAACCCCCCCTCCCCCCCAACTTTTTCACTGGGTAATGCACACAAACACTCACAATTATAACAATCCAGCAGTGTTCTGTGTGACTCCACAACTGGTCCTGCGCCGCCATCTTCTTCTCCTCCTACATCACAGATGCACCATAGACTACCACAACGACATACATCAGAGGTGTGGAATTCCTATCGCCCGACGCCTGGGACGTGCAGCTAGTTGTTTTTTTTCTAGAGCAGGGGAGCCATATTGTACAAGTGATCTGCTTATCTGAACCCCCCCCCCGGTACACACTAGGGTGCGCCAACTGGTCCATCCCCCAAACAGATAGGCAAGGGCCTGGGGCGCAAGGCTCAATTCATTAGTCTCCACCAAATGCAGTCTCTTTTTATAGCACAGTCACACTATAAATACGGCAAAAGTAGTGATCACTCACTGCAGAGATGGAACAAATGCATTTTTTCTGTTGCCGTCACCACTGGGGAGATATCACCCACACTTACTTCCTGTCCTGGTGACACCTGTTCCGGGAAGAACAGCGAGTGGAACTTTTACAACAGCAATACCAGTTTAACTTCCTTACACCGCCAATAAAACTTTATATA
>NW_017308240.1:166411-188492 GCF_000935625.1 Nanorana parkeri | reverse complement strand
GTGTGTATATATATATATATATATATAATTACACATACACACACACACACACATTCTTTTTAGGATTGCTTTCCTTGAATTTGCAACGGGTAATCCTGCCCGTAACACACTTCCCGTCACAAAGTGACAATGCTCCCTTACTGCACTTCATCTATGGCGGAGCAGAATCACCCTAGGACAGGGCAACAAGACACCTCCCCTCCATAACATAGACATGAGGTGTTCTGTAGTCCACAGAGAGCTCGGTGGAACAAAGTATCGGATAAGAGTGAGCATTGGCAGAGTGTACAGGAAGTTATCATCTCACAAGATTTCTGGCAGGATCAACAGGTAGCTTCTGCAATTATTGAACTGATATATCAATCTGCTTTAACAGAGCCAATAATAGAAGTTCATTGTTCGGGTGTACATACAGTTTAGGTGCTCCTGTAGTTAGCAATCCCAGGGCTGTTATGTAAAGCTTGGAGTTCTGGTTCCTTCACGATCCGGATTGTGTAGATTATTAGTGTTGTGGTCATAAGGCTGTGCGCACACCTATGAGGGTGTATATGATTACATATGCACTGTTGTGGGAATCTTTACGTAACCAGACACAGCTTACCTAACCACTGGCAGGCAGTGTCACCCTTGCTGCTTGTTATGCAAGTACAATATGAATTTAAAGGACATCTCCATCCCGCCAAGCACTGCCCCCTATGCTCCCTGACGCCCCCCAGGTGCCACTTTTCTACCATAAAAGCTAAAGAACGATGTTTATATAAAGTCACCTTCAGCTGTAGCCACCGACGAGCGCTCCTCCTCTTCCGGCCTCTTAAGGCGCGTCACGTGATAGGCATGCGCCGTGACAGGAAGCTGTGATCGCGGCGGCCATGATTACTGAGGGCGTTCTGCCAGTAATGTGAGCAGATGGGTTAGTTTGCAGTTAGGTTTCCTGCCTACTCTGGAGGCTGACTGAGTGTACAAATATGATTTCTAATACTGAATCATGGTCTGAGTGCATTCAAGAAGTAATAAGTAACTCAAAAGAATACATAATAATAAAATGCACATTACAGAATTTGGAGGTGTGTTGAGGTTGTGCACAGATATATGAAAGTCCATCTTCTGATCTCCTTGTGGGTCTATAGGAGGTAATTAAACTAAAATATAGTCACACTAATGATACATTTATTAGAAAATAATTAGACAATATATGTTGGAGGACATTTCTTCATATTCATGCCTCTGTATTCACATTTGTGCACATGGATAGCATGTATTATCATGTGTATAAGCATGCAGTGTACTTGCTCTGGGGGTGCATTGTCATACACTTTTAATGGCACCCCAATTTACAAAAAAAAGACCTGGCCCCCTACAAAAACAAATATCGGGTAGGTTTTATTTTTGTCCCGTAGACGCGGGTTATTAATGAATGGAAACCCTCAACACACAAGCGTTGTTGCACCAAACAAAAACCCTTGGGTTATTGAGTACTAATGTATAATTAGTACAACCACGTCTTGATTCATTAACACATTGGCATCTTGTTTTTGTAAGGCTTTATGCTCATGGAGGCCATACATGTAAAATTTGAATGTATTTCCCCTATAGACATTTGTGTGCCCCAGGCACCTGTGTACTGGTGTATACCCGCCCATAGACATCAGTGCACAGACATATACCAATCATACAGTCATTGACATCTATGGGTGTCTGTTAGCAGCACCTATGGCCTTCGGAATAGAAATACACCCAAAATGTATGTGAAGGGCCCCCATACACCTGTGTGCATGAGGCCTAATGACTGATCAGTACTTTGAACTATGAGCTTATATTAAGCAGGTTGATTTAGTTATGCAGAATACAATAACCAGGGCTTGAAAACTTTGAGGGTGTCTCACGAGTCAGCATGACCGGACTATAGCCTTGCAAGTTATGTTAAAAATTTTAGGGACACATAGAGCGTTAGAGGGTTATTTTTTGATATATATTGAAAAAAAGTACCACCAATTATGGAAAAAAAAATGTTTTCCCTACATTATGTTAAAAAACATTTATTATTACCCATATTTTTGGTAAAATATAAAAGACAGGGTCACATCGGGTAAATAGACACCAAACATGTCAAGCCTTAAAATTGCACACGCCCGCAAAAAATGACCACACCGAAAATTGGCCATAGGCGACGCTTTAAACGTTTTTACTGCTCATCAGTTTAGTGTTATTAGTGATTAATGGCCCTAAAATTATTGCTCTCACTGCGACGTTCGAGGTGATATGTAACATGTGCGGCACAATAGGTGCAATCGTTGTTTTTGCACGTAGGCGCACCCAACGCATATTTGCGTGTGTATGTGGGGGAGGGGGACTTTTAAAAAATGTAGTGATTTTTTTTATGCTTCTTTAATTTTTGTATTACTCTTTTTTTATTTGTTTTTACACTTAACTTTATTGCTATCACATGGGGGGAGGGGCTAAAAATCCCCCTATGTGATAGCCAATTTACATGTCTTTTTATGGAGACATCAGGGGTCTCCAAGACCCCTAATGTTACCTAGGGACCCCCAGAGAAGCTGATGAAGCAGAGGTCTGCTTCATCAGCTTCTGAAGCTGGAGAGTGACAGCAGAATGCGGAAGTGATGTAATATACCTGTCACAGAGCAGCCGTGCCGGGCACAACAGATCCCAGTGGCGTGTTCGGGTTTCGCTTAAAGAAAAGGTGGCAACCCTAGTGTGGGGGCGGAGACAGCACTGTCACAGGAGGCTCAGCTCTCCTCCCACACCGCTCGATCAGCCTCCTGTGACAGCGTGTCAGAGAGAAAATCACCGCTCGATCAGCCTCCTGTGACAGCGTGTCAGAGAGAAAATCACCGCTCGATCAGCCTCCTGTGACAGCGTGTCAGAGAGAAAATCATTAATAAATAAAAATAAATATTAAAAAATTAAAAAGTTTATAAAAAATAAAATATTGAAAAAAAATTGAAAAAATCAAAATAAAAAAACATTTTCGGTATCGGTTTCGGCCTGACTTTTTTTTTTATTTCGGTTTTGTTTCGGTTTTAAAATTTTCATTTCGTTGCACCTCTACTATTTATAATGGTCTGGCCCTCTAGCAACTTCAGCGCGAAATTATAGCTAATTTGCCTACAAACGTCAGGTCTTCATAATAATCTGGCCACTCAGTGTATATGACCTTGTGTAGCCCCTACCACCCTTAGTGAAGTGGCTACTAGAAATTCAGCGATTGCCAGAGCTGTAGTCAGTCTGGCTGAATTATAGTTGGCATTTATCTGGTTAATTCCAGGTGTTCTGGCATTGATTGTACCTGCCTGGGTGGAGTGTGACTCTGCTGCAGTGTGGGGCAACCAATGAAGTACACTGTGAGTGTGTGTGCACTTCACCAGCCAATCACTGGGCTCCATTGGCCAGTGTCGCATGCTGGGACAGGGCATATATACTCATGGAATTGCCATGTGCTCAGTCTGGCTCCAGCCATAGATTAGTCCAGGTTGGGGGGGGGGGCTGTCCAGCTTGTCTCCAGGCTAAGCCTGGGGGGTGGGCACACTTGAGTGCGTGAAGTGTTTTGCTAGGCCTTAAGTCTAGAGGAGGCCTCTGCTATTGTTGGAGGAGGAGAATAAGGGAAACTGATGGCTACTGGAGGTGCCTGAAATGGATTGGACCCCAGGAGCAAGTCTGGTGTCTCTCCTACTAAAGATTTTTGTGCCAATCCCTTTTCAACTGTGCTGCACATGGATCTACACTGAAACACTAAAAGGGGCTGGTGAGCCTGGAGTCTGTTTTACCCTGGATGTCTAGGAACCCTATACCCTCTCTCCCGGTGTGAATATGTTAATAAAGTTCTTCAGCATCATATCTTTGGCCTGCATTTCAGCTCTGTAGATCAATAGAAGAGGGCAGTTAATCTAATGGGGCAGCTGCTAGCTAAAATCCCTAGATAAGCTATTGATGACCAAGGTTATTCTGGCGGCTCCTTCGGGGGTGAGCACCACACTCATCTTATAGTTCTGACTCCGCTTCTGGCTATCCATCTGGTGCCTGGCCCTCCTGCTGTTTGGTGTCTTCATACTTGGTCCATGTTCACCTACAGGGCATTACTCCTCGGCTCTAGCATCCAGGGGTTTCCTTCGACAACCTAGTCCTGCAAATTCGGTCACCTGTTCTACATTCTCATGCATCTATACAGACGTCATCTAGTCATCAGCACAGGCATCTGTGCCAATCCACATTCTTACATTCCGTTACCACCTCCAGACGTGTGGGACGAGAGGTACACGTTCAGCCCCCTTATCACCATGGTCTCCAGCCAGGTACATGGCACCCCCCAAAACATGTTGGTGTCCTTTCCTTGTTTTCCTGTTATTTGCGGAACCAATAAAAAATCATTTTGGATTCTAAGAACGTTTGTTATGGTGCTCTCTTTAGTTGACATACTGTACATATTGACTTCTCATTTGGGGTGACCTCTGTTCATTGAAAATGATCTCTTTTGTGTGTGGAGAGCTACCAAACCTAAGCCATTTGTTTGTATGGAGTGTTTTTCCTCTATGGGGGATCCATATCCAGTACCTTATCTCTTCTTAGGATCAGAACAAGTGGCAGCATCTGATAGCATTGGCAGCCCAGCGACCAATGGAACAGTTTCATGTTAGTTGCTACATAAACATTCAGCAGGTGATCACCATAAATTACTATATTGGAAAAAAAGAAAGGCAGCAATGGTAAGCGTCTATACTCCTCTTTTTTAGTTTTTAATGTATTTGTTGGACACAAGTACACTTTAATTACCACCACCCAGCTGCTTATACAATATATGCCTTTCCTTTGCTCCGGTGACACTCCATTCATCCCCAGGAAAGAGTAAAAGAAACCCTCTATAATCTTCAAGTCCCTCTGTTCGGAGCTTACACAGGACCCTCCTGTACACATAACAACGTAGGTACTTAGCAATAATGATATTCAATGCAGATGTCTTAGCTCCATGTCGCGCGTCGCAAGTCGCTTCTACAGGACCCTTTTTTCAGCGGATTTTGCGCGATTTTGCTTTTTTCTAATGGAGCCCGATGGAGAAGGTCGCGCTACCGTCGCTGGATCGCGCCCCGAAAGTCGGGCTATCCCGGCCGCCGCAAAAGGTATGCCGCTACGTGTGAATGGGGCCTAAAAGTAATGAGTCCTGAGTTTATGACAAAAGATTGTTACGGGATACATAAACCATAAGTGGTAAAATTGCAAATGCTGATTGGCTTAGAGCTGTATAAGGAAAGAGATGTATTGGAAATGTGTAATGTGACGTAATTGTTATATATTTTGTGACCAGCCCTTAAGGCTCAGCCAGCTTCTGGAAGACGTTAGTCGGCTGGGTCTCTGTACAGAATAAAGAACTTTGTTTTTCTGAAGTCTGTGTCCGGAGTCCATTGCTGCTTTCCCCAAGCTATTTCCCGCTACAATACCACAACATACCTTCAGAGGTCTAGTGGAGTCCATGCCTTGACATATCGGGGGCTGTTTTGGTGGCAAAAGGCGGACCTACTCAATATTAGTCAGGGGGTTATGGCTGTTCAGTGTATGCATCACATACAATATGTATGGATAATATCTACGGTATAGCATTTATATTTGAATTGTATTTATTTTGCAAGTTATACGTTTTTTTTTATAGGGGGTCTGGAGACCGGATCTATTTCCCTATGAAGCTGTGCTGCAACAGATCAATAATGGCTGGCTGCAGTCAGGATTGATGCTGAAGGGAGCGGCAGGTAAGAGCTGCTTCAGCTCTGCCTGAGCCTCCATACTTGTGACATCACTTCACTTCAGATGTAAACACAATGTGGGTCGTTTAATTCTCACCTTGGGGACTCATGCACATTGTATACAAACCGCTGAGAATAGAATCTGCCCTTTAGAAGACCAGTCTTACGATTATTAATCAGCGAGGATTCTTCTAACCCAGGGGTGCCCATTAGGTCGATCGCGATCTACCAGTCAATCGCAAAGCTAACGCTGGTAGATCGCGATCGCAAGTCGGCTCAATGTCCTGAGCTCCTTCCAGCAGTTCTAGTGCAGCTGAATGTGTGATGCAGTTTCCCACATGACCTGAAGGTGGCGCTGAGATCGTGCAAAGCCCATGCACAGTGCTGCTGTAATCCTCCTGGCTGATAGAACCAGGAAGTGTCTCCCAGATACAGCAGCAGGAAGGAGAGGCTGAGCAGGCTGCATCCGGTCCATGGAGTACATTGGGACCACCAAGGTACTGTGATCTGTACACAGCCCTGCCTCCATGCAGCTATACCCACTCCACATAACAGCGGCAGTGGGCTGTTTATAAAGAGCAGCTAAAACGATCAGTGTGTATTACTAGTTACTTCAGGTCTAGGGAATTATTATGTGTTATAGGAGGACTCTGTGGGCTGTCAGCATCTTGTATTACACAGCACCCCATCAGCAATCATGATATCATCTTTTCCATCTTATCATTTACTTTGCAGGATCCTTTCCACTCTGAGGGCTTGTTAAAGGAGAACTATGAGATGAGTGATTTCCACTCACCTCATAGTTCTAAGCCGACCTGTGACAATGAGACTGTCACAGGTCGGCTCAGTAGATCGGGAGGTGAGGGAAAACATACCGGGTTCCCTCACCTCTCGATCCTGTCACGGCTCTCTGCCGTGACAGGGGGAGGGGCTGGATTCCCCTCTCCCCGCTCCGATCTGCCAGCGCTAACTGGCGGAACGGACTGGGGAGGGGGCGGATACAGCTGGCTCTGCCTCTAGGTAGGCAGAGCCAGCTGTCACTCACGCAGCTGGGCGGATCCCGTCATCTACGTCGGGATCCGCTCCAGGTGCGGCGTCTCAGTATACCGCGAGCTGTAGCTCGCGGTATACTGAGCTTAGGGTAACGGGAGGACGCTAGTTTGTGTCTTCCCGTTACCCTAAGGAGAACTATGGGGAAAAACACTGACCTCATAGTTCTCCTTTAACACCACTTTGAGTGCGTTCCAGCCCGGTGAGTTGCTGGAACGCACTGGATCACATACTGTAAGGCTCACTGCGTTCTGGGCCGGGAGGGGGCGTAGTGGTGCGGTAGTGCTTGTACTATTTTTTTTTTTGTGTGATCACATCGGACCAGAACATGGCTTTGTAATTGTGCCACACATTCTGGGGTGGGCAATCACACTGTGGACGGGGAGCGTAGCTGTGGTGCCATTGACTTGAATGCACCTCTACTCCCACCCCAGAACGTGTTTGTCGCGCGATTTGCATATTGCGCGACATCGCGAGATTTGCCGCGCGATATCGCGTTCAAGCTTGCATTGAGCAAGCTTGAATCGCGGCTAAATCCGCTCCAAAAAGGGTCCTGCTGTAGCGACACACGACCCGCGACAGCAGGACCCTTTGCCCCATTGAAATGCATTGGAGCGCGATATCGCGCGGTAATTTGCCACAATATCGCGGGAATTACCGCGCGATAAATCGCTCAATGTGAACGGGGCTTTACAGTATGCGCTCCAGCAGCTCACAGTGCTGGAACGCGCAGGAAGTGGTGTGAAAGGGCCCTGAGAATATTCTGCTTTTCTAATTTCCTGGCAAGTGTCATGTCACCAGCCCTTGTGTGTGTGTGTTTGTTGAACAAGCTGGCTAATCCCATAACTGCTAGACAGCCAGGAGAGAGAGAGAAAGGAGAGACATCCAGAGAGAGAGAGGAGAGGTAACCAGGAGAGAGAGAGAGAGGAGAGGCAACCAGGAGAGAGAGAGGAGAGAGTGAGGAGAGACATCTAGGAGAGCCAACAGGAGAGAACGAGGAGAGACATCCAGAGAGAGAGCTAGGGGAGCCAACAGGAGAGAGCGGAGAAAAATCGAGAGCCAAGAGAGCCAATTAGGAGACAGTGAGGAGAAACACTGAGGGAGACAGCGAGGAGAGACAGCCAGGAGAGTGAGGAGAACTCCCCCCTGTTCCCTGCACCCACACTTCCGGGTTTCATGGCAGCAGAATCCCGGACACAAGATGTCAGGCAGACAGGGGCAACCAAAATTAAGATAGGGGCTACTGGCCCCCCACTGAAAATAGTTGCAACTGTGATATTTATATATGAATGAGTATTCGGGTATAACAAGTGTCCCCCTTTTTCCTGCCCCCCCATAATCCCCCCCCTGTAAAATAAAACAATGAAGCCCCCTCACCTGCTTGTCTTTCTGCAGAGAGGAGGGGAGCAGGCAGATCCCTGGTGATCTGGTGTGATTAGTAGGGTCTGCGACAGACCTTACTAATCACTTTTGTTTTCGGCCGGAGCTGAGGGAAGAGCTGTGGCTGAAAGAACAGACAGCCCAGCAGGAGTAGCTCCTCCCACAAGTCAGGTTTGCGGTCCGTGACCACAAGCCTGACTGCATTTCCACTCGCCAAATGCGAGCAGACGGGTGGACATTTTGAGCCCTGTCCTAGCTGTCCCCAATCTTCGGCACTCTCCGATGTGAAAGCTACACTTCACCACCTCATGTTCATACATAACCTGGATACTAAATACAATCTGGTTGTGTGTTTTTGAGGGCCCATTCACACTAGCACAGCGCGTTAATTGCACAGTTCCGTGCGATTAATGCACCGTACTTCGCAATCGCACCTACCGCACATTATGGGGTGAGAAGTGCATTGCGTTGCCATTCCTCAAGAAGCCGCTGTCCGGACGTTTAATTACAACGGCCAGACAGCAGGTGGTTAAAATGTTAATGTCATCTTAAATGATATTTTTCATTGTTTTTAAATCTGCAGCTTATTAAAATAACACTTTAAGATCCTGTCATGAATGTCTTTGTTCAGACACTTCTTTTGATGGAGTGACAACTGTCTCCCAGTTTTGTCCTTGTCACCCTGCCACATGTGTCCCTAGAATAGAATGACAAGCAGTGTGTGCGTACACACATTGCACAGGTATGGTTCAGCGCCGAAAAAGTGGGCATTATTACGTTAAAATGTGCGACCACGTGACCGGTCACACATTCCACCGCCAAAAAACTGGGCAGGATTAGGTTAAAATATGTGACCACGTCACTGGTTACACATTCTAACGCAGTCACAAACTTTGATAGAACACTAGTCCTGAAACTCCCGAGCAATGTGGAACAGCCAGTATTGGAGCCAGGAAGTAGCTGAATTAAACTGGAGGAGGCCTTGTTAGAATTTACATATAACAAAGAAGAATTCCATCCAAGACCTTTTTCTAGTTTCAGATAGAGCAGGAAGGAGGTAGAACCTGTCTTGGCGCTATTTATTTCCCTGTTGGAGAGATTTCCCCTAACTTCTTGCCTAAGAAGCATGGCGGGAAGTGAGAGGAAATTACAGGACATTTCCCCCTTTGTAAGTGATTTGTGATTGTTGTGGCAATGTAGAGGTGCGGGGGAGGGGGGTGTACATGTGTGTGCATTGTCAGGAGTCACAGGGCTGTATGTGTGTGTGTGTGTGTTAGGGTTGCCACCTTTTCTTCAAGCGAAACCCGACTCTAGCGATGCGCAGATATTTTAGGGGGAGAATGAGTGGTGGCGTATTCATATGTAAATATCACAATTGAGTATATTTTCAGTGTGGGGGCCAGTAGCCACTATCTTAATTTTGGTGGCCCCTGTCCGTCTGACATCATGTGTCCGGGTTTCTGTTGCCATGAAACCCGGACACAGCATTCAAAACCCCAACTGTCTGGGTGAATCCTGGAGTGGTGGCAACTCCAATGTGAGAGAGTATCTGTCAATGTGCTCTGTGTGTGTTTTCTGCATTTGTCCTGTCGACTTATTTCTCCCTCTCCTCTCTCTTTTGTCACATTTACTCTCTGCTGCCCCAAGTACAGGTTCCTCAAGGCCCCCATCCCCTGCCCCGCCACCATTCTTACATATATGACTGTTAGAACAGATAAAAAGACATTGGGGGGTAATTGAGCAAAACTGGAGCAGACAGAATCAGCATCTCTCTTTAGTTTGCTGAGGTAAGATTTGAAAATGAGAGAGAGATGCTGATTGGTTGCAGTGCAAATCTGCTCCTGATTTTGCCTGCTCCAGTTTCGATAGATCCCCCCACTGTGCGGTGCCACCGGAGATGTGTGGTGTCACCGGGAATGTGCGGGTCATCAGATATTGTTTGGTGTCACCAGAGAAGTGTGGGGTCACCTGGGATGTGCGGGGTCAGTGGAAAATATTTGGTGTCACCGGAGAAGTGTGGGGTCACTGTGGATGTGCGGGGTCACTAGAAATTGTATGGTGTAACTATCCACGGTGGCCCCGCACATCCCCAGTGACACCAAACAATTTCCAGTTACCCTGCACATCTCCAATGACACCAGACAATCTCTGGTGACCCTGCACATCCCCGGCGACACTAAACAATCTCTGGTGACCCCGCACATCCCCGGTGACACCACACAGTGGGGGGGGATTTATCGAAACTGGAGCATGCAAAATCTGGAGCAGATTCACACGGCAGCCAATCGGCTTCTCTGACTCAGTTTCAAATCTTACCTGAGCAAACTGAAGCTGATTGGTTGCCATGGGCAACGGCTCCAGATTTTGTTTGCTCCAGTTTTGATCAATTACCCCCCAATGTCTTATCAGTTCTAGCAGTCCTATCTGTAAATGAGAAGAATGGTGGGGGGACGGGAGGGGGGACATTGGGGAACCTGGACTTGGGGCAGCAGAGAGTAAATGTGACGCAGGAGACACACACACACCTATGACTCATCTCTGCTCTCTCCTCAGGGGGGAGGGGGGGATCAGCTGATTGAAGTTTACAGATAACAACCTGATTGAAGATCTTGTGGAGGGAATTTGGATATCCATTCATCTCCTGCTAATGTGACTGCTCCCAAACTTCTAACCCTTCCATGCTCTGTCCACTCCTGATTCCCCGCTGCTTTCTGTGGTTTCTTCCACCAACCTCTTGTCACCAGATTATTCTGTGGTGACATGGAGGTTGGCGGGAGGAAAAGCAGCACCTCACTGGAGTGCTCTGTAGGAGACAGTGTGATACACAGTGTGAAAGCCATTTCTGTCAGTACAGTATAGAGAATAGGACAGGGCCGGTGCAACTTTGTTCCCCCTGCACAACAAACTTCTGCTACAGTAAAAAACAAAAAAAAGTGAGTTTCTGTCTCCCCCCTAGATGTCACCTAGGTCCCCACCTACAAAGGTGAGGGCCTAGGTGGTATAACACTAAACTGATGAGCGGTAAAAGCCTATAAAGCGTCGCCTATGGCCAATTTTGGGTAATGTCGTTTTTTGAGGTTTCGAGCGCGTGTGCAATTTTAAGGATTGACATGTTTGGTGTCTTTTTACCCGACGTGGCCGCGTCTTTTATATTTTACCAATAAATTGGGTAATAATAAATGTTTTAGAATTTAATATGGGGAAACAGTTTTTTTTTAATTTTCTGTAATTTGTCCTTAATAAATATATTAAAAAAATGGTGATTAAATACCACCAAAAGAAAGCTCTATCTGTCCCCAAAAAAGGGTATAAAATTAATTTCAGTACAGCGTTGCATGATGGAATAAATGTCAGTCAAAGTACCGCAGCGCTGAATACTGAAAAATGGCCTGGGCGGGAAGGGGGTCTAACACCCTGGACTTCAAGTGGTTAATGTACAGAATTTCTAGAACTTTGGGGGGGACAGTGTTTACTGATATATTGGACTGGTGTGATGAGTATGGCTCCAGTCTGGGTGACTGAGCTAATATATGTTTGAAGTTTTATGTTTGAAGTTTTTTAAGTGGTTTAAAAGTGTATGTATATATGTGTTTATGGTTAAAGTTTAAAGAGTGTTGTTGAATTTTATAAAAAAAAACATATTTTGCTTTTAACCCAATAAAGGGCCGCGGCCAAAATTTTTGCACTAATATTGTTGTATAGTCTCTATTTATTTCATTATAGTTCAATGTATTTATTGGTTTGTGGGTGCTGTGGGGTCCAGTGAGGGGCTCCAGGATTTGTGTTGCCCCTAGGGGTCACCAAGGTCCTCATCTAAACAGGGTGAGGGGAGACAGGGTTTGTGTCGCCCTTGGTGTCACCAAGGTTCTCATCTACATAGGGTGAGGGGCTCCAAGGTGTGTGTCACCCAGGCTTTCTGTTACTTAGCCCACTTCTGTTCTAGGATCTGAGATAAGGCTTCCAACGATTGTACAGTACTATCGGTCGGGCACTCTATTCACACGTTACGATTGTCGTACGAAAAGTCGATCGCATAAGATGATTGTACGATAATCATAAGGTGTATGGGCACCTTTTAGAGCTTCATCCACAGAAAAGACAAAGTGAGTGATGGTGGGAGAAGCAGGCATGCAGAGACACATGAGCAGTGAGTATCTGGGTTCTGGCTTGTAGGACAGGCATTCTGACCAGGAGAACACTTTAAAGGTGCCCATACACTGCACGATTCCCGTACGAAAATCGCGGGAAATCCCGCAATCGTATGAGAATCGTGCAGTGTGAATGAAGACGTGCGACCGTTTCTACTGTACGGTCGCACGTCTTTTGTCTAAGGAGCATGCTAGAAAATCAGCCGAAAATCTTACGATTTTCAGCTGGTTTGAATGATGCTCGGGAGACAAATGCCGAACGGGCCGGTGTGCGCACACTGCCCGTTCAGCATTGCGGTCATCGGAAGCCCTCCCCTCAGGGGGGCGGCCTTGCGATGATCGCAAGTACGATCTGCCTGTCCAAGATGGGCAGATCGTACGTTTTTTTAATTACTTTAAAACCATCGCAAGACTAAGGTCTTGCGATGGTTGTAAAGTGTATGGCCACCTTAAATAGTATTAAACTCGCAAACTATGTTTCAGTAATGAATCCAGATTAAACAAATACACTATATTGCCAAACGTATTGGGTCACCTCTCCAAATCATTGGATTCAGGTGTTCCAATCACCTCCATGGCCACAGGTATATAAAATCACGCACCTCCGCATGCAGAAGTTTCTACAAACATTTGTGAAAGAATCGGTCGCTCTCTTGAGCTCAGTGACTACAAGCGTGGTACCGTGATAGGTTGCCACCTGTGCAAAAAGGTCCATCCGCGACATTTCCTGGCTACTAAATAATCCGCGGTCACCTGTTAGGCTGGGTTCACACCTAGGCGTATCCAATATGCGCGCTTTTACCGCGATTCACTGTAAAAAAACGCAAAAAGGTAGGGTTTTTGAGTGGCTCCAGAGGGGACACAACCAATAAACGTCAGTCTTATGAAAATATATGTAAAAAAGTATAAATGTATTAAACAGTTGACTAAAATCAATGGATATACATCAAAGCATGTATAAAATATATACACATCAGGGATTGACAAAAAACCTCCTATCAGCCCTTGTGCTCCACAACCAAGGTTGGTCTATGTAATCATAAACCCATACGTATAACGACAACATCATGTGTATATCAAAAGAGAGGATGTAGTTGAGTTACTAAACCTCAGGTGGGAGCAACAATCTTAAAGGGGTGATAATTTCTTGGAAGGTAAACTCGACGCGTTTCGCACCTAAGGCGCTTCTTCAGGAGCAAAGGGAGGTAATCCTATAAGGGCAGGGCTGGTAACGGCCCCACCAACATCAGCGGTCGTACTTGGAGGACCTCTTCCTTAACAGCTGTCCTGGACCTCACCTGCTTTCCTCCCAGTGGATACCTTTCCACGCTACCTTTTAGCGTCCAGGCCCGTCTGATTAGCCATCCATCTTCCTCCATTCTGGGTTTACTTGGGAGTGGAAGGTCCCAGAGGGGGAGTGGAAGGTCCCAGGGGTGGAGTGGAATGTCCCAGGAGGGGTGCGGAGTGTCTCAGGAGGTGTACGGAGGGTGTCAGGAGGGGTACGGAGGGTGTCAGGAGGGGTGCGGAGGGTGTCAGAAGGGGTGCGCAGGGTGTCAGAAGGGGTGCGCAGGGTGTCAGAAGGGGTGCATGCGGCAAAGGGCGGGCCAACTCAATATTGAACCCTACGGACTAAGACTGGTATGCCATTAAAGTTTATGTGCGTGTAAAGGCCGACGTCCCAAATACTTTTGGTAATATAGTGTATATTATACCCAGAAAAGTGTTTCTTTACGTTATTGCTCAGAGTTGTGTTATATGACGCTGAAAGCCCCTGTGCGGGCAATCTTTCTGTAAAGGAACTTTTCTTTACAATTACAAGCCTTAAACAAAAGAGGCGGACTGTGTCTTTGAAAGCTCTACATTTTATGTGAACTCTTACAAAGGGGAAAGCCAGCAGACCCCTGGTGTGAATAGCATGTCTGGCACTTATCGTGGACATGCAGTTCTAAACAAATAATATCTGGATGAGTTATTCTACTTTGAATTTTATAACCCCTTAGGGGACTGTGGGTCACAGATGGTATCGTAATCAAGTCCCATGTCCTGTCACCCTAGAGGGGGCTGAAGCTTGACCTTCCTAGCCCCAGTACAATGCCTCAACCTGACCTTCTGACCTGATCTACAATCATTATATTTTTACAATGAAACAACTAGGGGTAAATAGACTGGGAGGGAGACACCCCGCAAAGCTATATCCATCCAGTATCAGATTGTATCAGCAATGTGTCACTCACATCGAGATCAATTGCCCGCCTACAATAGGTGCTTCATTGTGTGTTGTTGTTTTGCTGTATTTTACCAAATTGTGTTGTAAATTATGTTGCAAATTGGCACTCATTGCCATAAAATGTATACATAACTGTTCCTATATTAAGTATCTCACCGAAGTGAGTACAGCCCTCACATTTTTGTAAATATTTTATGATATGATTTCATGTAACGAAGAAATGACACTTTGCTACAATGTATAGTAGTGAGTGTACAGCTTGTATAGCAGTGTACATTTGCTGTCCCCCTCAAAATACCGTATTTGCCGGCGTATTAGATGGGTTTTGAAACCTTAAAACATCCCCCAAAAATCGGGGGTTGTCTTATACGCCGGGTACATACAGAAGGATATGGTATACTGTATGCAGCTTCGGCTACATACAGTATACCACACTGAGCCAATCACGGCAGGCTTTGTATTAATGAATACAAAGCCTGTATGGATACAAAGCCCACCATGGATGTTAGTGGGTGCATTTAAAGATTATTTTGGGCTATACTCGTCTTATACGACCTATAAACCTATATTTTAACACAAAAAGTAGGGGGTCGTCTTATACGAAGAGTCGTCTTATACGCTGGCAAATACGGTAACTCAAACACAACCATTAATGTCTAAACCGCTGGCAACAAAAGTAAGTACACCCCTAAGTGAAAATGTCCAAGTTGGGCCCAATTAGCCATTTTCCCTCCTCGGTGTCATGTGACTTGTTAGTGTTACAAGGTCTCAGGTGTGAATGGGGAGCAGGTGTGTTACATTTGGTGTTATCGCTCTCACTCTCTCATACTGGTCACTCGAAGTTCAACATGGCACCTCATGGCAAAGAACTCTCTGAGGATCTGAAAAAAAGAATTGTTGCTCTACATAAAGATGGCCTAGGCTATAAGAAGATTGCCAAGACCCTGAAACTGAGCTGCAGCACGGTGGCCAAGACCATACAGCGGTTTAACAGGACAGGTTCAACTCAGAACAGGCCTCGCCATGGTCGACCAAAGAAGTTGAGTGCACGTGCTCAGCGTCATATTCAGAGGTTGTCTTTGGGAAATAGACGTATGAGTGCTGCCAGCATTGCTGCAGAGGTTGAAGGGGTGGGGGGTCAGCCTGTCAGTGCTCAGACCATACGCCGCACACTGCATCAAATTGGTCTGCATGGCTGTTGTCCCAGAAGGAAGCCTCTTCTAAAGATGATGCACAAGAAAGCCCGAAAACAGTTTGCTGAAGACAAGCAGACTAAGGACATGGATTACTGGAACCATGTCCTGTGGTCTGATGAGACCAAGGTAAACTTATTGGGTTCAGATGGTGTCAAGCGTGTGTGGTGGCAACCAAGTGAGGTGTACAAAGACAATGTCACAGACTTACTCGGCGTGTCCCCGCGCTCCAGCGAAGGGTCGTCTCGTGCGTGACGTCACGGCGGCTCCTCCCACGGGGCGCGGCTACCAAGGTAAAAGGTCAGCTGGTTCATCGCTTGGCGTTCTCTCGTTGTGGAGAGTCGAGTGACGAACAGAGAACCCACAGGCTGCCCGTGGATTATCAACACAGATTACTGCCCAGAACCACTAACTGGCGAATTGAGACTGCTACCCCGCTGTGAGCCCAGAACATTTTAGAGCACACAACCGCAAGTATTCTGGAAGTCTTTGCAAAACTTGCTGAACCTGCTACATGTGTTAGTGCTTGCTTGCATGTTGCTTATGTGTTGCTATCTCACACACACACCCAGTAAGCGTTCCCAGCTGATCCGGATTGCATCTCCTTCAGTTGGCTATACCTGCTAAAGAGACGTAGGACTGACACAACCTCTAAAACTGCCATATTAACCCATGAAGGGTTGTGATAGTGCTAAAGTCTGTTGTCTGCTGATGAGTCTAATATTGGAGAGGATTAGATCTGTCCACATATTGCCCCCATGCTTGCTACCTGCTGATAAAACTGCATAGTGGTGCATCTAATTGTCTGTTGCTGAATAACCTGCCATTTACCTCCCCATTGGCTCTGCCTACATATCCTATATATGCATCTGCTCTGTTTGCTAGAGATTAACCCTTAGCTACTCTTACTGCTTGTCTCCCCATTTGATACTCCGCACGCTGGTACCGCACATGTACAGCTTGCCGCATATGAGTGTGGGGTAAGGGGTACTACCTTTATAGCATCCTAGCTTATTCATCACTCCAGCCTAACAGGAAGTATATGGTGAGTGCGATCTCCCTCTAGCAGTTAATGTAACTGGGAGTCGCTCACTGAACTTCCTTATCCAACAAAGACCCCATCGGTTCCGCAGCTGTGATCCAGTTAGATACTTAGCACTGGTCCAGCCTTGACAGACAAGTGTGTCTTGCCTACAGGGAGTGTCATGGTCTGGGGCTACATGAGTGCTGCCGGCACTGGGGAGCTACCGTTCATTGAGGGAACCATGAATGCCAGCATCTACTGCGACATTCTGAAGCAGAGTAAGATCCCCTCCCTATGGCAACTGTGCCACAGGTGGCGTGCGGGGGGGCGTGTCTGAGCGGACGTCTAAAGACGCCCGCTCAGATCTAGAGAGCTCAGGCCGGCCGTTTTTTTACTACGGTCGGCCCGGAGGTGGTTAACATCCACCAGCTCTGTGATGCCGTCATGGAGGAGAGGAAGAGGACTCCAGTGGAAACCTGTGAAGCTCTGGTGAACTCCATGGCCAAGAGGGTTAAGGCAGTGCTGGAATATAATGGTGGCCACACAAAATATTGACACTTTGGGCCCAATTTGGACATTTTCACTTAGGGGTGTACTCACTTTTCTTGCCAGCGGTTTAGACATTAATGGCTGTGTGTTGAGTTATTTTGAGGGGACAGCAAATGTACACTGATATACCAGCTGTACACTCACTAATTTACATTGTAGCAAAGTGTAATTTCTTCTGTGTCGTCACATGAAATGATATCATAAAATATTTACAAAGATGTGAGGGGTGTACTCACTTCTGGGAGATACTGTATGCCATAGCTTCTGACTGTTAATATTTGTAAGGTTCTATCAGTGGAATGTTGGGGAGACTAGGAAAATGAGCCATTTAAGGGGGGGATAACATATCACGCAATAACATGAACGTTTTTTAACAAGAGAAAAAGAGCCTCAGACAGGTTTAATACTTTAACTGCTTGAAGACCAGGTGTTACACCCCCTTCCCATCCAGGGACATGCTGTGGTACTTTGACTGACATTTATTCCGTCATGCAACGCTGTACTGAAATGAATTTTATACCTTTTTTTGGGGACAGATAGAGCTTTCTTTTGGTGGTATTTAATCACCACTTTATTTTTTACTATATTAAAGGAAAAATTACCGAAATAAACAAAAAAAAACTATATTCAGGAGAAATTACTGAAAATTTTGAAAAAAATAAGTTGTTTTTTTAACATTATGTTATAAAACAACTAATATTACACACTTTTTTGGTAAAATATAAAAGACGGGGTCACGTCGGGTAAATAGACACCAAACATGTCAAGCTTAAAAATTGAGCGCACCTGCGAAATCGCAGAAAACTACCATACCCAAAATTGGCCATTGGCGACGCTTTAAAAGCTTTTACCGCTCATCAGTTTAGTGTTATCAGTGACCCCTAATGTCACCTAGGACCCCCCTGAAGAAGCTGATGAAGCAGAGATCTGCTTCATCAGCTTCTCTCCAGCGTCTGAAGCTGGAGAGTGACACGAGAATGCGGAAGTGCTTTAATATACAACACTTCCGCATTCTAACAGCGGAGAGGGGACCGGAGGGAGATCGTGAACCGACCTCCCTCTAATCCCCTCTCAGAGAGCCACTATGCTGGTCCGGGGCTCGCACCGGGCACAGCAGAGCCCAGGATAAGACCCCATTCACACTGAGCGACATGCAAATCGCGCGACATTGAGCGACATTGAGCGACGTGTCGCGCGACATCTTCCTATTGGGCTGTATGCAATCAGGAGCAATATCGCTCAAAATCGCTCTAAAAAAGGGTCATGTAGAAGCGACAAGCTATCAGCGACGAGCTACAAGCGATATTGAGCAATATTGAGCGACATTGAGCGACGAGATGTGAACAGCTACATTGAAATGTAGTGGTGAAGCTACATAGAGCGATATAGTGCGGAAATATGAGCGATATCGCTGCAAAAATCGCTCTATAAATCGCTCAATGTGAACGGGGCCTCAGCGTGACAGCGGGAGGGGGGGCCGCGGAGGGGAGGGGGGGCGCACATATCGGGACCCCATACAAGCGATCCGCCGGCTCTATAGCCTGGGGGACAGGAATCAATGGAAAAAAAAATACAGTTTTTAAAGGAGCAGTGATATTAACATCACTTAAAGGGTAAGAATAACAATGAAAAATTCCTTCAAATATCTTGCCTGGAGTGCCCTCTTAACCTGCCTGGGAAGTGGATCTGTACGATGTATAGAACCTGCTGCAGCAAAACTGACATTTCTAAAGACATTATTTTTTTTTTTTTCTCTTAAAGTGTGCAGTTCCCCCTCCCAAACAATACCAGACCCTTTAGGTCTGGTAGGAATGTTAGGAGGGACCATTTGTTTTTTAAAGTGTAGGGTTCCCCCTCAAAGTCATACCAGGCCCTACCAGGTCTGGTATGGAATTTTACGGAGGAACCCCACCCACAGAAATGGGGGGAAAATGTGGGGTCCCCCCTAAAATTCCATACCAGACCCTTGATCCGAGCACAGGCCTAGCAGGCCGGAAAGGGGTGGGGGGGCGAGCGAGCGGCTCCCCCTCCCTCACGCGTCAGGCCACATGCCCTCGGCACTGGGAGGGTGTCCCCATGCCGATGGGGACAAGGGCCTCGTCCCCACAACCCTGACCCGGTGATTGTGGGGGTCTGCAGGCAAGGGGGCTTATTTGCATTGGGGTACCCCTTTAATTAAGGGGGCACTCAGATGCCGTCCCCCTCCCTTGTGAATGAGTAAGGGATACCTGTACCCCTACCCATTCACTAAATGGTTAAATAAAATAGTTATTAAAAAGTCCAGACTTTTGATAAAATCCTTTAATTGGGAAAAAAAAAAACTGAAGACATGTTTTTGACAATTCTTTTATAAAAAAAAAAATGGATCAACCGACGTAATCCAGGGTCAATCACGGCGTCCAAAAATGGGCAACAAAAATAATGTTTTTTGTCTGTTTGTTTCCCGCCTGTGGCGCGTGCATCGGAAACAAACCCCTGTGAACTAAAAAGTGAAACATGAAATCACACCACACAAAAAAGTGCACAAGGGTGCCGTTGTCTTCCTCTGAAGAGGACAGACCTTGAATCCCTGAACCTCTCAAGGCGCAAGGCTGCTGACAGAGGCAAGGTACCCTGATCCACCTAGGCCTGAAACCAGGTGGACCCTGATCGTTAGAGATAGGGATGCACCAATACCAATCACGTTCTCACCTGAAGGCATTAGCACCAGGAGGGTTCCTACCTGCAACCAGGGACAAGGCTGGTGCACCAGGCCAGAACAACCCAGGAGGGAAGAAGCATTGGCCTATTTACTCCAGGGAATACTAGACTGTCTTCTCCCAGACCAATGATACTGCTCAGCCCCAGAAATTAATAAGACCATATATTACAGTTGATCTTAGCCAAAAGGCCAGGACAATAGGTAAGGACAAGTGATGATCACTGTAGCAGTCGATCCAATGCTTGCTTCTGTTTTACAGCCAGCGCTGAAACCTGGTTGGCTGCTACTGGCAATGCAGAAACTCTTTTGACCTGGAGTTTGTCTAATATGTCTCATCTACTTCCAGTTTGTTCAAGCATAAATCACATTAGAATTTACACTGCAGTCAAGTTAACTAGCCGGGTGTTAATTAATTTTGACCAAAGTCTAAAAGGAGCATTACATTTCAGTGGGATTATGATAATGAGATGTAAATGACCTAATTAGAACCTGTACTCTAGATTGTTCAACCAAATTACCAGCCGATGATTGTTTGAATAGGATACGTATTTAAACCGCTGCTAAGAATGTCACCTGTACAGACTCAGGTCAGTTATAGGCTCATAACATTGGTGCTGATTGTTGTTGGATTTTTTTTACATCTGAATTTGAAATGGAACCACATTTGTGGTAAGCTTTGATTGGTTGGGTGAGGTTTGGCCATAGCTGTCCCAGTGAAACATGGCCTAATACCTTTAGTGCTAGGAACTGTTGGTAAAGACTGCCATACACGTGGATGGCGGGGTGGGAATCCTCCCACCAGGCTATAATCTTAACACCCGCCGAGATCAAAATTCCTGAACAGTGACTGGCTGGGAAATGTCTGCCTTTGATTTTTAAAACGAAGGATGTTAGGCAGGAGACGGAAATTTGCTGTGTGCCAACTTAACTTGTCAGATAGACAAGAACCACGTATTTACCTTCCCCTCCTTACCCCTTATCATGGGATTGTAGACCCCACAGCACCCACAAACCAATAAATACATTGAACTGTAATGAAATACATAGAGACTATACAACAATATTAGTGGAAAAATTTGGCCGCGGCCCTTTATTGGGTTAAAAGCAAAATATTTTTTTTTAAATAAAATTCAACAACACTCTTTAAACTTTAACGATAAACACATATATACATAAACTTTTAAACCACTTAAAAAACTTCAAACATAAATGAGCTCAGTCGCCCAGACTGAAGCCATACTCATCACACCAGTCCAATATATCAGTAAACACTGTCCCCCCACATATGTGGGCGACAATACCCCCAAAAAAGGATAGCCGCGACAAGGGAGGGAGGGCGGGGCAAGTTGTGTTGAAGAAGATTACTGCTGAGGAGAGCTTCTGACTGAAAACATTGAAAAGGGGAGTCCAACAGCTGATTGGTTGTTTACTTTTCCCGCCAAAAATAGGCTACTAATCACATCGATATTAGTCCTGAGATCTTCCTAGTGACAGCAATCTCCAGGCAGAACTGAAGTGACAGCTAGTAAGGGTAACCTGAAACAGATAAATGGGGAAACCAGAAACAGCCCACAGAAAGTTCTAGAAATGCTGTACATTAACTATGATTAAAATTACTGTTTGAATTAAAATGACTAAATTAAGTGGGTGCAGGGGGTGACACAATCCCATGGGGCCACATCATTATATTTGTGGCCCGAACATTTAGGTCAGTCAGAGATTTCCAATCAAGCTGGTAAATCTGCGTGTGATCATAAACACCTCCACTATTTTTGGGCCGGTTTCACATATAGGCCTTGGGGTAATGTTGGCGTTGTACTTTACATGGCACCCCAATACACTAAAGCAAAACACCTGCGTTGAAGGGTATCACAATGCCCAATAAAGTACTACTGTACGTTGTGTGCTACCTTGGCAGACCTGTTGCTGGTGCTTTTTTTTGACACTCCTCATCGGACCACACCAGTGTGAATGGGGACTTAACAATTAATAACTCCTACGAGGGTAAGCCCTTATTGGCCTGATCCTCATCTGAGCACCTTATCGGGAGGGTAGTGGG
>NW_017308240.1:116805-166363 GCF_000935625.1 Nanorana parkeri | reverse complement strand
TCGGGGTCTCTGCTTCGCGGGTGTGTTGGGGGGGGGGGGGGGGGGGGGGGGGGGGGGGGTTGGTCATTCATGGGCCCCCATTTGCACATTCCACAATAAATACTGTACCATGATTATGTGCCGGGTTCTATTACACACATCAATGTTTGGCAGCTGTCTCTGTCATTGATGAATTTACTAATACATATACTTACGTCCTCCCGTGACCCAAAACTATTGCCCGCTATACACTGAGAGCAACGCAGCCAGGACGGATCCTGACAATGCTGTTGAGATCCACCCAGCTGGCTGATTGACAGCTGGCTCTGCCTATCTAGAAGCAGAGCCAGCTGTGCCCATCCCCTGCCCCGTCCGTTCCTCCACGCAGTGCTGGAGGATCGGACAGGGGAGGGGTTAATCCCTGCAGGGAGATGATCGAGAAGTGAGCGAGCGACGCTATGTGTTCACTCACTTACTGGTCTATAGAGCCGACGTGTGACAGTTTCATTGTCACACGTCGGCTCCAACTATAGGGATGAGTGTAAATTACTCACCTCATAGTTCTCCTTTAAATAAAATAGATGTAAATCCTAACTGGATGACATGTAGGGCCTATTTACACCAGACTCTGTGCTAAACGTACAGCATCTGGTGTGCGGTACCCTGGCACAGCACTGAATCACTGATCCCAGTGCATCGCACTGTATACTTTTTTTTGCGTTAGAACACAAGCGGCATTTCATTCAGTTCCATGGGTACAGCAGCATGCAAGGAGGTTGGACCCCATCGCATTCCGCTGCATTGAAAAAAAGAAAGGCATGCCTTACTTTTTTTTTAAGGGCACACCACCGCATTCCTACCCCAATGCAGTGGTGGGAATGGGCAACATCCATGACAATGCAAATTGCTTTGTCTTGCGTTGGGGCTGCTCTGGAAACAACGGCCAGCACAGCTCCAGTACAGATGGTGTTAATGGACCCTCAGTTTGATAAAGCGGTCATTTGTGTTTTTATTAATAAAATACTTATTTCTTCCCTTTTATATCCTTTGTTGGCTTTAAAGCAGAACTACGGTATGAGGTGAGTGCTTTTCACTCACCTCATAGTTCTAGCTGACCTGTGACAATGAGACTGTCACAGGTCGGCTCAGTAGATCGGGAAGTGAGCTGACTGGCGGAACGGACGGTGGAGGGGGCGGGTACAGCTGGCTCTGCCTCTAGATAGGCAGAGCCAGCTGTCACTCACGCAGCTGGGCGGATCCAGACATAATTGTCGGGATCCGCTTCAGCTGCGGGGTTTCAGTATACCGCGAGCTATACTGCGGCGTCTCAGTATACCGCGAGTTGTAGCTCGCGGTATACTGAGCTTAGGGTGACGGGAGGACACTAGTTTGTGTCCTCCCGTTACCCTAAGGAGAACTATGGGGAAAAGCCCTAACCCCATAGTTCTCCTTTAAGTGCTGCTGATCTGTTGCATCCTTTTTACAGTCACTTCCTATCTAGACGTACCTTTCTCAGGGTGGGTTTACTGATGGTGACAACAGTAGACCATGCCTGTTTTATGTGTGTTGAAACAGAAACAAGTAGTGTCCAATGGATGACAAAGTGGCAAAGCAGTTGGAAGATGGGGGCAAATTGTTGTCACCCTTTTACAGGAAGTGCCTAAACAAAGCCTTTCATGGCAGGATCACCATGTATTGTTTTAAAATATTAAAAATGACATCAGGTAAATAGACACCAAACATGTCATGCTTGAAAATTGTGCGCACACGCGAAAATTGACCATAGGCGACGCTTTAAAAGCTTTTACCGCTCATCAGTTTAGTGTTATCAGTGATTGATGGGCGCAGTCGTCGTGTATGCATGCATGTATGTATGGGTGGGGACTTTAAAATTGTGTTTTTTTAATTCTTTTTCATGTGTGACTTAATTTGTTTTTTTTCCTATTTTTTTCCCCCACTTATTTTTATTGTTATCACATAGAAATCCCCCTATGTGATAGTAAAGAGGATGTGACAGGTCCTCTTTATGGAGACATCAGGGGTCTCCAAGACCCCTAATGTCGCCTAGGGACCTCCAAAGAAGCTGATGAAGCCGAGATGCGCTTCATCGACTTCTGAAGCTGGAGAGAGAAAGAAGAATGCGGAAGTAATGTAATATACATCACTTCCGCATTCTGACAGCGGAGAGGGGACCGGAGGGAAATCGTGTACCGATCTCCCTCTGATCCTGTCACAGATCTACCATGCTGGTCCCGGGCTCGCACCGGGCACAGCAGAGCTCGGGACCGGCTGGAAGGATCGGAGGCGCACATACGGGGCGTGGCTGATGGGACATGCATGCTCAAATCCAGGAAGCTCCCAGCCGGCCGTTCCCTGGCAATGGCCGGCCGGGAGGCGGTTAAAGTTGGGCATATACTGTTAGAATTTCTGCTGGTTCCTGTGAATTGTATACAATTCTAACCACGGGCACCACCCAGCTCAACAAAACTTGAAATCCAAGGAGCTATGCCGAAAACCAACGCTCCTTTTTAACAAAAGTCAAATTTTCAATTGGCTTTTGCCCCACTCTCTCTGTTGCCCCAAGGCCAGGTTAAACAAGTGATCTCAGTGACATCGCCGGGATCATTTGTACAAAACAAGCAGCAGCTTCCCCACTGTACATTTAGCTCTGCTTGCCCAAAGCAGGGCTAATGCAGAAAATAACTACCCGCCCGGCGCCAGGGACTGCATGTCCCTGGTGTCGGGAGATAGGAATTCCACACCTCTGCTGCCCCTCTACTCCCTGCTGCCCCGAGGCCGGGCCTTGGTTGGCCTTGTGGGAAATCCAGCCCTGAGCACGGTCTAGGGTTACTTCTGCCACGAGAACGGCATCTACCCAGCATATTGCCAGACGGACGTTTTCTACGTGAAGCCATCGTGCCTGAGGGGCAGACAACTTCCACTCTATAGCTATGGCTCTCTCAGTATCAAAATATAATACAGGAAGGCAAGGTTTAGTACTAACAGACAGAGCCGAGTCGTCTCATTCTAGCACAATACATAAAGGGTTGCACCAAACCCTATACACATCAAGTCACAATCTTAAAGTGTGTATACTGTATATTCACCTGGAGGTCTGCCATAAACATTGCAATGAATTGCGCAACGAATAGACATATACAGTGACAGTGAGATAAGCTTATGTCTGGAATAGGTCCTTCATGTCCGTTGATAGATGGTTTCAATTTTCCTTTAGCAGCTGGGATCTCCACAGTTAGCCAAGTCGTTAATAGGTGAGCCCCTCGCTGCATAATTAGGACAAATGGCTTATTGGTGGGGTCATTAGCAACTGTTTGTTAAGGAGTCAGCATGAAAGATGGTCAGAAGTTGGGACGGCTGCAGGCAGGGTGATAATACACATTATCATAGACACACAAATAAACAGGCACAGTTTATAGTCCACAAGTCAAGATGTCCACACATAGTCCAGCTGTTTCAGATTTCCAGGTTGACGATCTGAAATAAAATCAAAATGTGGACATAGACTGTATGAGGTGGCTGGACATGGAGTGAGTTCACCCAATGTGGACATGTATGTATGTAGCATGTATGCACAATGTTCATGACAACTATTGTTATACACAGCAGTGTTTCTCAACCTTTTTTCAGTCACAACACCCTAAAAAGACCACGTGTGTCCCTCCAAAACCCAAACTAAACCCTTGTCCCAGACAGCGGTCTGGCATGTATTCTAAGTAGGTCACGCAAAAACACAAAAAAGTTTT
This sequence comes from Nanorana parkeri, assembly GCF_000935625.1. Classification (NCBI taxonomy): domain Eukaryota; kingdom Metazoa; phylum Chordata; class Amphibia; order Anura; family Dicroglossidae; genus Nanorana; species Nanorana parkeri. The sequence continues at coordinate 162,620 of NW_017308240.1, read as the reverse complement.
CCCCTTTCATATCAGAGTCCCCATTCAAAACAGGAGCCCACATTCAAAAGCCCTCTTCAAAATAGAGCCCCCTCCATTGATAGCAGAGCCCCCCTTTCATATTCGAGTCCTCCCCATTCAAATTAGAATTTTCTCTTCACATTAGGAACTCACTTCAGGTCAGAGTCTGCAGGCCTCCCCTTCACATCGCAGCCCTACCATCATATCAGAAACATGGCTGTGGCACCATGGCTGAGGAAGGGAGATGGAGCAGGCCTGGATAGAGGGGAACGACTGTCCTTTTCTGAATGGATCTCATCCTCCCTGGATTCACATCATTTATTTCCATGGTGCTCCTGAGGAAGCCAAGAGGCACCCAAGGCTGATCTACAGTATAACACCAGCCAGCACCATAGGCTCCTACATGGACTTGTATGTTGACCAGTCAGGCCCAACCAAGGGGGCCATGTGATACGCTGACAAATTGTTTTCCATGCGTCTTAGCGGTGGCTGCATTGTCCAGTTGCTAAAAAGCAACCAGTCGCCGCGTTCTGGTCAGCAACGGCAGCACTGATATGTCTCTCAGTGCAAGGTTGTAACTGAAGCCATAGCAGGGCACATGGCATGGAGGTACAGGGGGCACAGAGCTAGTCACACTGATTTATACAGGTAGCATTAGCATTTGGCAAACACATATATGTATATGTAATTCAGGAACTTATTTACAAAGCCATGAAAGCATTTAGCATTGTGTATCACTAGAGGAATGGCCTTGGAGATGGGACGCGGGGAGGGGGCATTAAAGAAGTTGTAAAGTCCCAGAATACACTATCCTGTCATAGGAATAGGAATGCATAGTAGAGTTGTTTTGGATAAAACAACTCTCCCATTGGCGGTCAACTCTCCCATTGGCGGTTGCCGTAAATAAACGGCTTTGTGTTTCTGCTAGCGCGCGTTAGGGAAAAAAACGTCCATTGCGAACAGTCGTTACCGGCCGTTTCACATACAAGCGATTGGCGACTCTATAGCCGCCTGATAATCCCAAGATCCGCTGCCCCATCTGTGGCCCAGGACCGGCTCGGGTGGGTGTCAGGAGGTAAGATGGGAGGGAGTCAGCATCTTCCTCCTTGCTGATCTCCCCCCGAGGTCTGAATGCGGAAGTGATGTGAATGTACTTCCGCATTCAGCTGTCATTCCTCTGGCTGCTGTAGCCAAAGAAGAAGCTGATGAAGCAGATTTCTGCTTCATCAGCTTCTTTGGGGGTCCCCAGGTGACATTAGGGGTCTTAGGGACCTCTAATGTCTCCACAAAGAGGACCTGTCAGTGTGCCTGTGCTATCACATAGGGGGATTGTTATCCCCCTATGTCAGGGGTAGACAACCTTGGCTCTCCAGCTGTGCTGAAACTACAAATTCCATCATGCTTCTGCCTCTGGGAGTCATGCCTGTGTCTTGCAATGCAAGGCTACCTACCCCTGCCCTATGTGATAGCAATAACATTGAGTGTAAAATAAAAGTCACATATAAAAATAATTAAAAAAAAAACATTTCTAAGTCCCCCACCCCCACGTTTACGCACATATAAACGTAAATACGCGTCCAATGCGCCAACGCGAGGAAACGACAATTGCGCTACACATGTTACACATCGCTGCGAACGTCGGAGTGAGAGCAATCATTTTAGGGCTATCAATCACTGATGACAATAAACCGATGAGCGGTATAAGCTTTTAAAGCGTCACCTATGGCCAATTTTGGGTATTGTAGTTTTTTTAGGTTTTGTGGCCGTGTGCAATTTTAATGCTTGACATGTTTGGTGTCTATTTACCTGATGTGACCCCGTCTTTTATATGTTACCAAATAATTGGGTAATAATAAATGTTTTATTATTTAATATCAGGGAAACAGTTTTGTTCTTTTAATTTTCGGTAATTTTTCCTTTAATATAGTAAAAAAAAAAAAAAAAACCCCAGTGGTGATTAAATACCACCAAAAGAAAGCTCTATCTGTCCCCAAAAAATGGTGTAAAATTCATTCAGTATAGTCGCTGTATATTCATTCAGTACAGCGTTGCATGACGGAATACATGTCAGTCAAAGTACCGCAGCGCTGAATACTGAAAAATGTCCTGGACAGGAAGGGGTGTAACACTGCGGTCAGCAAGTGGTTAAGATGGGCCGTGGATGCAGAAGTGTTTTAAGGCGGAGTCCCAGCCGGATCTCATAACTGAAGGGGCCGTTGTAAGAATTGGTGAAAGTCGATTTAAATCTGCAGGTGAAGGTTTCACCCAATGGCCTGTCACATGGTAGGTTCACTAATTAGGTTCTAATCAGCATTTCGGGTTGCTTGGCAGGAGTCAGTACTGCCTTGTAGGTGCCTTTGCTTAATGCATATCTAAACTAAAAAACAAAAATGTGATATAATGCAGCTTACTCGTCCTTGGATGTGGTGGCTGCATTACTTTTCTATTTTTTTTTCTCCTTTATTTTCACCTGGTGTCAGGCCTACGCTCTATTCTCCACTGTACATATGGAGGCAGCCATGGTTGTCACACAGGTTGGACTTCAAATGCGTCTGCTTTTATTCATCACATGATGAATCGATGGGGTTTGTAGGTTCCACAATAAAGATAATGATCATCGTGCTTTCTTTAGAGCTCACAGGAAGTGACAAGTGTGATGCATTTCGGGCAAGGTCAACGTGTATTTTCTGCCCTTGCTATTCACACTATGGCATTGCAATGACAACATATCTTTCAGGGTGAATCACTTTAAGTGTGATTATTCTGACTGGCACCCCAACACACCTTCTGACAAACACGCGACAATGCATGCATCATTTTTTGGCAACGCACATTAGTTTGTTGCTGCGCGTTCAACTGCAAAACAAGCCCATTGGAAGATGCATTGGGGTCCCATTCAGAATGATTGCACTTAAAGCAGACCTTCACCCTGAAAAATAACGTGGCTCCTCCTTCAACTCAACATCAAAATCCCCCTTTTTCATATATATTTCCATAAAGTGGATGGAGGAATAGGGGGACCTGGCGGTGTGTCATCAGGGGCCAGCTGCCTGAACTGAGGCATTTGACTGCCGATGATTTAAGGGAAGAAGATGGTGATGGGGGGGACTCGTTGTGTGGCATCGGAACACTGATCCCAGCAGGACAACCCTGGATTCGCTGAGTGGATGACTATGTGAATCGTGGACAACCCAGAATTTGGTAAGAAAATTGGGTTAGAAGTTCTTCTGTGTTTTGGTAATGCACACATTGTATGAATGGGCCCTAAAGACTGGTAGACTGCTGTATACTCCATTTTTGTTTTTAGGTTGCATACACTTCAAGGCCTCGTTCCCACAGGTGCTATCACACCAAAATTGCAGACAGGCTGGAAGTCTCCCATAATGCACTGCTGTAACCCAGAGCGCGCATGGCAGATGTGACAAGTATAGAGACAGCGAAACATAAACAGTCAGATAACAGAAAGGGCTGTTATCAGAATGCAGATAACAGAGAGAGCTCATGAAGGGAGAGAGATAGGGGGAAAAGCTTTGACCTGGCACCACATATACAGCTGGAGAACATCTGTCCATCTGCCACACACAGTGACATGACACGGCCATAAAAGCCCCATATAAATAGGTACAAAAGGTCATCCTAGACCTAACTAATGGCCATTGTAAGACCATCACTATATGGGTTGATATTTGCCAGTTTTTGTGTTATTTACTGACCAGTCACTTATCCGGCATGCTGGGGATTCTTTAAAGTGTTCTCTTCTTCCTGCAGACTGAAGGAGACAAAAACACTCAATTCCCCCATCCACACTATATCGCATGGATTGGGGAATTACCCCTGCTAGTCTATTCTATTCCAGAAAAAGCACATGTATTAGGTGCTGGGATTTCAATGGTTCAGTCGCAAGGATATCTTCAACTAGTAAGGCAGCTCTCAAACACACAGTCCTCCTTTAATGGGTACCCATAATCCATACATCAAAGTATAGACGCACATATGGGTGCCAAACTGCAACATGAAAGAGTCCAGGGTGCCTGTAAGTGTTTGTAACATCATCACATAAAACGAAGACAATGCAAAAATAAAGCCGCTCTACCTTCTCAGACCCAATGCTCCATGAGAACCGTGGTGCTCAGCGTAAGTGTCTGCCGGACCCAATCAACAAAATGAAATGGAAAAGACCTGGCACACGTAGGAATCCTCTTAATGGCGTCTCTTATGCCTTTTCGATAGAGAGACGCCATTAAGAGGAATTACTATGAGTGTCAGCTCTTTTTCCATACATCACATACAAACGCCAATGCGTTTGGGGGGCTATAATACTCCGCCTTCATCGAGGCTTAGAATATTGGGATGGGCACTTGAATGGACTCATGGGTACCTATAACCAAATGGATCAATATGAGATGTGGTGAAAAATTGGAATTCAAACAATGTATTCAGCAGCCGTCAGGACTTCAGCAGGAATCAGACATGGCTCTGTGTGGCCAGCAAGGAGAACTTTGAGGCGGGTGAAAATCACTCATACTTCTAGCCGACGTGTGACAATGAAACTGTCACACGTCAGCTCAATAGATCGGGAAGTGAGGGAACATATACCGTCGCTCACTTCTCTATCTATCCCTTCAGAGAGCCGTGACTGTCACTCACAGCTCCCTGCTAGGATTCCCCCCCCCCTGTAGCTGTAGCTTGCTGTATACTGAGCTTTGGGTGGCGGGAGGACGCTAGTTTATGTCCTCCTGTTATCCTTAGAAGTATTGGGAAAAGCCCTGACCCCATAGTTCTCCTTTAAGTGTACACCATAAGCACAGCTCTGTCATATGCCTGCTAAAAGGGAATGCGTGACTCTATTCAGGTTCTCATAATAGGCCACCCTTCACCCTTCTCACCAACTGATAACGACCTCCCCCAGGCTTCCCCATCTTCCTGATCACCTGTTGGAGCCAAGGGTCTAATGCAGGGGTGGCCAACTTTTGCCCTCCAACTGTGGTGGAACTACAAGTCCCATCATGAATTGCAAGTCTCTGATAGCCACAGACAGGGCACCCAGAGGCAGATGCATGCTGGGATTTGTAATTTCACCACAGCCGAAGTTACCCACCCCTGGTCTAATGACTGTTTAAACTCGTTGGCGCTTACATAGGGTCAATGACTTTCACCCCGACGTGTGACAGTGTTCGGGCCGGGTAATTGGATGCTGCTCCATACCTTGGATGTAGTGCGGAAGGGCTAATAACTTGTTGGCTTTTACATGCTATTTGGGGCTCTGTTAGAGAGATTTCCTTTACTTCCTGCTCTGCTGACAATGTATTACCAGACAGGAAACAAGGGAAACTCTCCAACAGCAGCACAGGCAGAAAACAAAAAATGCTTTTCTCAGTAGGGGGGCTGAAAGAGGATACCCCTTAAGGAGCCCAGGATAACAGTAAGAAGCTCGGCACGGATGAGGCTATTGTATTTTGATGATGGCCACTGTCAGAATACGTAAACAGTGATTAAAGCTGATTGACTGCAGTCACCATTCGGCTGTTGATTTGCAGATTGGCTTCTTCGACAAAAGTCGATTGAAAAATCAACTTTGGTCAAATGGAGCGTGCTGATGGGGCCACACACTGCTTGAATTGTGGCCGCGTCCTGATGACTCCAAATTTGACCAGCTTCTGTTCCTGACCACCTGGGAGTTTGGGTTAGTAGCGGCCCGCCCTATTAGAGAGGACTGGAATTGGCTGAGTAATGCATATTCATTCATTAATATCCTAATTTGCTCTTATTAAATCCACATATTATCAGGACACAAGGAAATTCCTTATAGCTCTCTGTGTACAGGAGTAAGGACCCCCACATCCATACACTGTGATATATAGCTATGGTAGCAGCTGTACAATGGATAGTTAGGAGGGGAACCATCTGGATGATGTATGTTAATGATGGCCTGGCTTCTGGCACTCTCCGATGAAGCATCATCTTTGTCTATTATGACTCACTGCCTTATCACAAATCCCATATGTCCATCATTTTGCATTGACACCCTTCTGTTCATCAATTTTTCAATGTTTTGGTCTGACACTTATAGATCTCTATCAGTAAATATAAATAGGCGCATCAGCTACAGAAATTTGCACTCAGCAAACTTCAGATGGAAGCTGCATACTGCTTCCAGGTAAGTGATGCCCCCTCTGATATTTTAAGGTTCACCAGTGTCAATCTAGTATGTGACCCACAATCCAAAGACTTGAGTCCTATCATGCTGGAATTGTGTCTAATATAGGGTTCCCTCTATTAACCCCCCACCCCCCCTTTTTATTCCCATATGCCCTCTTACCCATACTTCTCAACTGTCCCTCTTTCTTCCTCACTTGTCGTTCTTTTTGGTCTTATGTACAGTTATCTATGTGATGGTGGAAAACAACAATTCTTGGTATCAACAATACTTTTTGGCATATAAGTCCTTAATGGTCTGCACAACCGAGGGGCGTGTTGGGCTGTGTTCATTGCCTAAATACATTGTGCTGGAAGGTATCCCAAAAAGTTGTGAGGTATAGATTTTACCTGTTATGCTTGGTTCTCACAAGAAAACATACTCACCTGCCCAACAGGTCGGGTTCCACCACTTTCTTCTGTGACATCATCGGGAGACAGCTGTCTTTTCTGGGTTTTGCAACTGGCCCCAACTGGCATACTGCTATGCCTGTTGCTGTGGGTCCCTGCGCCTGCAGCCTCCTGTGATTTGCACATAGGCACCGACCAAAAAGTAAAAATATATATGTATATATATATATATATATATTCAAATAAAAATAAACATGTTTTATTGTGGTGTGTGTGTGGCGAGAGAGGGGGAAGTTGGGCTTGGGTGGTTACAGTGAACTAAGGTGGACTTCAATTATGTAATTCTAGCTCCTATTGTTTCAGTAAGGCAGCGCACAAATGGCAATTGTTGATACCTCAAATTACCTCTGATGATTGACAAGAATCTGATCCCTGACACAAAATTATTCAGGTGACTTTTTTTTACCAAGTGTATTATATCCCAGCAGTACTTTATCATCTGGGCTTTAAGTCCTCCCCTATGTGTTTCAAAGGTTGTACAGAGGCAGCTGACTTTTTCCATTTGTTCTGGAGTTGTAGGGTGATACCATCTTATTGGTCAGAGGTTACAGCCTTCATAGAAGCAGATTTGGGCTTCCCCAATATTTGTCACCTTCTGTGTGTCTGCTTGTGTTGATGGAAGATTTGCTCCTAGACTCTTATGATAAAGGCCTCCTCAGGATTTTGTTTTCTTATGCTAAAAAAGGTATTTTCCTGCTATGGAAGTCACCCCTGTCTCCTACTTTGAACAGATGGAAACAGCAGGTTGATGACATCCTCCAGGCTATAAAATCACTTATGAACAACGAGGTAGACCCCAATTCTTTGTCCGTGTGTGGAGACACTGCCTCTCCCCCACCCATACCATTCCACTCCCACCTTAAGAGCTTGATCATAATTAGGGACGCACTGGCACTCGTGAAAATGCTCCCATACCGAGCACCGATACCAGCGCTTTACATTTTTAAACACAAGCGGTTGCCATAAGGTCCTGTGCTCACTGTGGACCTCACGGCAGCCTTGTGGGGATCTCGCAGCATCTGTATACAGCGCTGGTCTGGCCACACATCTGCCACACAGAGCCCTGGCGAGACCCTGCACACAGCCCTAGCGAGACCTGCACGCGCCCGCACGCAACCCTGGTGAGACCCACACCTGCACGTAGCCCTGGTGAGTCCTGGTGCTCCACCACTGTCCTAAAATCATTAGTCTGTATTGTTTTAGTCACATGGCACATGATACAAAAAAAAAGGTATTGGTAGTTGGTATTGGCAAGTACTTGAGGAGACACATTGGTACTTGCATTCAGTCTGGAAAAAGATGCTATCGGTGCATCCCTAATCAATGCATTGCTTATTCCCTTATTATGTTTCCCTCTCTTTTCCTCAATCTTCTCATAAGTAGAACTATGATCATCTCACATAAGCTTTTCTGCACTCATTCACAATATTATTTCAGGTTAGGAGCGGTAAAACAAGAAAACGTCTTTGTAAATAAAAGTATTGTGTTAAGCTGACAAAGCCATGATGAAATCTGGTCACGGCATTAACATAGTGAATGATGAATGATGGATGATGGGTACTGGACAACCATCCACTCCAACATTGGAAGTATAATAGTAGGAGTCCCTAGAAGATGGCCAATCTACATACAGTAATGAAAATGTAAAACATTTAAGAAAACATTGTGGGAACTAATGGCAACTTATTATTATTATTACTATTATTATAATAATATTAATAATTATAAAAATACTACTAATAATAATAATAAAATATATTATTATAATTATTAGCATTTTTAAATGGCACACAATTGATGTAAAAAAAATGGAGGGATATGACTGTGCACGGATTGTGTGATGGAGGGGATGTGATAACATTTGTAATGTGTGTTCGAGGATATTTTGGTCATCTTCTTCTTCCTGTTATTTAAGAAGTGAAGTGTCCTCTTTGTGAGATTCTAGTCAACTGTCTCTATCTGCATGAGCCTCCCCCGGGGTCGTGTTATGATGCTGCTCCTGTGGGAAAAGGATTCTGGGAAGCCGGCACAGCTGTGGTCTATGTTGGTGCTATTCTCGGCAGATAAATATTATCACTCATTAATCATCACACGCTGATGCCCCTCAGTGTGTATTGTAGCCGGTACATGTTGAAGATGGACAGAAATCAAGACGTTCTTCACTAAATCACACAAAGTACAGCTTGCTTTTTTAAAGTTTTTTTCTTTTTAGTTTGGGATAGAGAAGGGAAGTGTTAGAACCTCTATCATGTTTTTTTTGTTTATTGCTGTAATTTCCCTTCTCCATTTGTCCTGGTGACCATTATTATTGGGACAAGTGATTGGAAAAATCAAACTTTTTGAGTTGTCACCAGAACAAGAGATGAGGGCAAATCTTCCAATGGGAATCCTTGTTTTAGTGACAAGTGAGAGGGTCATCCCCCTCGTTTTTAGACTAGGTTCACATTGGCGGCAAAGGGGCAGCAAAAACAGGAGGATAAGCTGCGTTTCTACCTCCCATCTAGACATTAACACGGTGGCTGCTTGGGACCGTCCATGTTGCCATGTCCCCGATGCTTTGAGGTTTTGCAGATTTACCACCTGCCAATCATGCCTATTGAAGTCATTGGGACTGCACAGTTATGCGTTCAAAGCGCTATGCAGATCTAGAAAGGATTGTCACCAGCACACCAAAAGTTTTGAAGCAAAAAGTCCTTTATTGACAAATCGCCATCCAATACAAGCGCTTTCGGGGTCTCAGCAGTACCCCTTCATCAGGCTCAGAAAAAGCGCTATGCAGTTGCAGCACTGCATTTCAATGTAAACTCGCTCTTGGGATAGTAGGCATTCATGATGTGGCAATATTGCCTCCTGAACAACTGCAAATCCTCATTCAGCCATTGCATGTGACTTTTCAGACGGGTGGTTTGTTGTGTCTCTGGGACAGAATTGAATACAAATCTCCCAAAAAGGAGTAAAAGATAAACTGCTCCTATCGCATAACGCACCTACCGTATGTTACAGTGTGACGGGTGTGTTGCATCGCCATTCATTTGAATGGCACCCCAACACATCTCCCGGCCGTAATATGCTCCACCGCACTGTATTGCGGTACCACACGTTGCGCTGTGGTGGAGTGTATTGGGGCCGGAAGGTATGTTGGTGTGCCATTTAAATGAATGGCAACACAATGCACCAGCCGCACTGTAACGCATGATAGGAAAGTTGCACGATAGCTTGCCATAATTGCATGGTACCATGCGAAAAGCGCACTCATTCAAATGCTTGCTTTCTATGATTGCTTTCATTATACTGCCTCCCGCACCAACCACCTACCCACTAATATGGGACTAATTGACACTGAAGTATCAATTTTGGGTGAACTGATCCTTTCAGATTGTGTTATATAGTGAAAAATGTTTCATCTTACAATTATACCTCCCAGCTTTCTGAGATGGGAAAGAGAGACACACTTCAGCACAAAGTATGAAAGCAAAGTATGCACCCTAGCCACGCCCCCAATCAGTGGCATCACAAGGGGAGTGCAGGGGGTGTGGCCGGCACCTGGGTGCCACTATTGGAGGGGGTGCCACCAAAAAGACTGATAGTCATTTTAGTGTCACCCCCCTATGAAATGTCAGGCACACGGACCGAGAGCCTGACAGTGTCAGGAGAGAGGAGGGGACCCGGCGGCATACCTTACCCCCATCGGTGTATTTACCTTTGCTGCTGCCCTAGGCAAGGCAGCAACGCCGCCCCCCCGCCCCGGACTAACCGGCCGATTCATGGACAGCATTGCCCCTCCCCCCCCCCCGGGACTGACCCGCCGATTCCCGTAGATGGCATCACCCACCTCTGTATAGTGTGCTCTCGCCACCAGCACCACGACACAGAGAAGCAGCTGATGACAGGAGGAAGACTTCCGTGTCACGTGACGGCCCGCAAGCAGCAGCGGCGCTGTGTGCTAGATGCCGGCTGCTGCTCTGTGTCGTGGTGCTGGTGGCGAGAGCACACTATACAGAGGTGGGTGATGCCATCTACGGGAATTGGCGGGTCAGTCCGGGGGGGGATGTGCAGCTTAGGCAAGGCAGCATCGCCGCCCTCAGCGAATCTGCCGCTCCAGGCAAACGCCTTATTTGCCTCGCGGCAGATACGCCCCTGCTTACCCCGCCGGGTGAACGTCCCCTCCTCTCTCTGCCGGCGTCCATCACAGAGATGGCTGCCCGCAGGCTTCAAAAAGACCACTGTGAATGTGCGATGACGTCACCACGCACGACAACATCACGTGCATGCACGATGATGTCACGGCGGGGTGTCACATGGTCTCCGCCCCCAGGTGACACCCAGCCTCGGGACCCCTCTGCCCCCAATTATATGGACTGTGATAAATTCATATTAAAAAGAATATTGGAAAAACCCACAAGGGCTTTTTTCACCACTCCATTTCCTTTATTCTAGCCTTTTAAATGAATAAATATAATTTACAAAAAATAACAACCACTGGCGCCAACTAAAACTGTCCGTGTGGAAAGAGGGAGAACTCCGGAGATGCAGGGCAACTCGCCACAGTCAGGGAAAACTGGGTATCTAGCAGAAGAGAAGCAAAAGGAGCGCCTCCATAGTATAAAAACGATCAGAACCCCTGATGAAAGGGGTTCGGCCACAGAAACGCGTCATCAGAGGAGCATGTGCCGCAAGAAGGACTCATCTCCTCACCTGCACCTATAAAGCCTCAGATGTTCATCCATCCTCAGCTTTCTTGAGATCTTATCACTAACAGCCTGTTATCATTGGCTGTTTGTGAGTACGTTTTTAGTTGTTTTTTTAATCCAATAAAGTTGTTTTTACACTACGGAGGCGCTCCTTTTGCTTCTCTTCTAATAAATAAAATAGCATAAGCCTTCAGTGGTGTCACACGGGGGTGCGGCCCTCACCCGGGTGAAACCATTGCAGTGCTGACACCAAAATGACTGGCGGTCATTTTGGTGTCACCCCCTCTAAAAAGTCGGGCACTCGGACCGAGAGCCCGACAGTGTCAGGAGGGAACGTTCACGTTCGATGAGGTATGCCGCCAGGTGAACGTCCCCTCCTCTCTCTGCCGGCGTCCTTTACCAAGATGGCCGCGCATGCGCGATGACGTCATCGTGCACTCAGAAGTGGGGACTCATTCGCATGCGCGATGATTACACCCGGCCACGGGACGCCCCTGTAAGCCGTTTATCCAATCTCTACATTATGGTAATATATTTAGTAGATAAATAGTACAATTTTATAGAGTTCTGTACATTGGCCAAAACAGGGGCAACTGAGTGGTGGATGTTCTCCCTGTGCTTGTAGGGGTTTTCTCCGGGTACTCCGGTTTCCTCCTAAATTCGGAAGACAAGCTGACGTTTAATGGGCTCCTGTCTAAAACTGGCCCTGTATGCATGTGAGATAGGTACCTTAGATGGTAAGCTCCTTGAGGGCAGGGACTGATATGAATGTGCAGTATGTAAAGCAATGAGTAAAAATACCTGAAATAAATAAGTAATAACAGGGGGACTTAGCGCCAAGAGAGGAACCGTCCCTCCAAATAAGGGATAGTTGGGAGCTTTATAATGATTTTTTCATTATGGACTGTTTCTGAATACACTCTTTTGCTGTGCCTTTTACAATGCGGGACAATGGTTGCAGTGAGTGTGTTTTTGTGTATTGGTTGTTTGTATGAATAATATGTGTTTAGGCAGAGGCTCAGGCGTGTGCCTCTTTTGTTAGCTGCTGGACTCAGGGGACAGACAAGATGGTCGGAGGAGCAATTGTGCAAATTATTATGTCATGCTATCCTGTTTATAGAATGGAAGTGCAGTATACACAGATAACTTGTGAGCTCCCTTGACAGGATGTCTTTTTTTTTGATAATTGAGTTACCATATCACTTAGTAAAGAAGCACACACAAGCAAAAGGCATCCCTGAAAGAGTTAAATGTCCCCTGCACACAGCTAGCCTCTTGGAAGAGGAGGGGGTGTCCTGGGCTGGGAGGAGAGGGCTATAAAATAGAGTGCGGGGGTCTGAGGAGGAGTAAAATTGCAGACAGAGAGTGGACAGTGAAGAGCAGTGCACCTCACCAGAGATGGACGAGGAGACTGATAATTTGACCTTCTACACTGGAATACCTGATTGCGAGTATGATGAGTGGGAGCCATCAGTCGGACTTATACCCACCACTTACCTCCTCATTTTTTTCTTGGGCATCACAGGCAATGGTCTGGTGCTATGGGCCAGCCACCGGCGCAAGGACCGTCCACGGGCAGCAGACACTTTCATCGTCCAGCTGGCAATTGCTGACCTGGCTTTCGTGGTGACCCTACCACTGTGGGCTGTCTACGTGTCTCTGGGATATCACTGGCCCTTTGGCAAATTGGCCTGTAAGGTCAGTGGTTACATGGTGCTCCTCAACATGTATGCCAGCGCTTTTTGTTTAACGGGACTGAGTCTGGACCGGTACATTGTAATCGTGCTATCCCCAGGACCAGGGCACCCACGGTCTCCACTCTCCAGCCCAATGGCCATTGCAATTACATGGGCAAGCGCAGGTCTGCTGGCTCTCCCTGCCCTCATCTTCCGGAACACAGGGCAAACAGATGAGCTCTTTGACAACAGGACAGTGTGCTTCATGGACTACTCAGCAGTGGACAGTAGTGGGCAAACGCACCTGTGGGAAGCTGGCTTGGGATTTTCCTCAACGCTGTTGGCCTTTGTGGCGCCATTTTGTGTCATCCTCTTCTGCTACGTGTGCATTGGCCGCCGGGTTTCTGGACACTTCCGTCTGCCGCTAGTTGCAAGCAGGAAAAAAAGACTTTTAGCCATAATGGTCGGACTAGTGGTCACCTTTGGGGCATGCTGGGCCCCATTTCACCTGGTCAAGAGCATCTACGTTATGATGAACGCAGAGGTTTTACCATTAAGCTGTGGTCTGCATGTCTTCCTCAATAACCTGCACCCCTATGCCACATGCTTAGGATATGCCAACAGTTGCCTGAACCCCGTTCTCTATGCTTTTCTGGATCCCAGGTTCAGAGGACATTGTCGTCAACTGCTGGGGTGTGGAGTTCTCCTGAAGGGTACAGAAGGACAAACAGAGGAAAAAGGTCAAAAAACCCGTGTTGGCAGCTCTTCTGGGGAAGGTGCAGAAGTAGGGAGTAAGCCCATTAAGGTTTCCACAGAGGAGGAGGACTTCGATGGAATGAAAGATTAGACATTGGGGGTAAAAAGTTCTAAAACTTTTTTTTTCTTTTTCATTTATTTTTGTTTTGCTGCCTTTTTGGATGTTGCCATCCTGAACAATTCCTTTCTATGGGTGCAATGTTTGTGTTTTGTGTTATACAACCCCAGTTGGAATATACCCACTTTGCAGGGTGAGAACATTGGAGGACTGAGAAATTCCAAAAAACGTTTCCCCAAAAGACTAGAGCACTTACAGACTGTCTGGGTTTGGGGGTACAGCGTTTTTGTTTTTTTGGTTGTTTTTGTATATACTTTTATAATAAAAAAATAAAATGGAGATTTCATGGGAAAGTATCCATCTGTGTAATGCCGGCTAGTCAATTGGCATACGCCATACACCAGTAGAATTTTGTTTGAAAAAATGTTTTCAGAATGATCGTTTCATTTTCTATTAGGTAATGGGGATCAAATCGATGATCATACTGGTGAAAAAAATTGTCGGAGAAGGAAGGAGAAATGTTCTCGAATGAACAAAAATCTAACAGTGAATGTGGTTTTCATTCGAGAAACTCCATTTGTTCCAAAATCGAAACTTAAAATCAAATGTGATTTCAAAGAACATTCCTCGACTCTCTGATGGAATTTTTGAATGTTCTGACTATATTTTTCATTTGAACGTTGGTACAAAAAATCTATTGGTGTGTGGCCAGATTTAGATTGTATAGACAAGTGGTGTTGTTTGGCAGTTGGCGTGTGTTTGCCTCAATGTACAGATGGCAGTTCTGAGGCTGCTTTTGACCTGCATTGTGTCTTTTGAAGCGGCACATCCTATTGAGATGTGTTTGCAGTAGGCAGTGGCGGAACTACCGCCGGTGCAGGCGGTGCGAGCGCACCAGGGCCTCGGGCCTGTGGGGGGCCCAGCACAGTCCCAGCGCCGGATCGGTACCCAGCGGCCAGCGGGCCCACCATCTCTGCGCCGAGAGTGTCGGATCATGCGTTCATCCGACACTCCCGGCGCAGAGATGGGGGGCCCGCCGGCTGCCAGATACTGATCTCAATATCCCACACTCCGACGCGCTGAATTGGGGGAGGGGATGGGGGCTAGGTGCACGCCCGCTTCCCGGATACCCAGATATTATGGGGCCCGTCTGCCCTGTGAGGAGGGAGCCGAGGAGATGTGAAGACGGCCCTGCAGGATGCAGGCACATAATAGGGAACCTATGGGGCCTCGGACGGCTGTGAGGACCCAGCAAGCAGGACACAGACACTGGGTTTTTCTGCAGCCTGAGTCCCACACCAGGAAACAGCAGAAGACCAGCCAGAAAAGGTAAGGGTAAATAATTAATTAAAAAAAATATTATTTGTAGCCTGATGTTGTGTAATGTACAGCTGGTATTTGTAGTGCTCTATAGCAGGTGCCATTCTGCAATGCAGAATGGGACCCTCTATAGAGGACTACAAATCTCAGCAGTACTTTATACAGAAATGCTATTGTTATATAAAGTATTGCTGGGATGTGTAGTCCTCTATAGCCTGTGCCATTCTGCATTGCTGTAATTATTAGGGTTGCACCGATATATCGGCCGCCAAAAGATATCGGCCAGAAATGGCACTTTTGGCTAAATGCAGAAAGTGCCATTTTCCTGCTGATACAGCAGCACATCCGTGCTTTCTTTCCTCCCCGCTGGGCGCTGATCTGTGTCTCAGCGGGGAGGAGAGAAAGTGACAGTAGGGATGTACCGATACTGGTATCGGTGGCGAGTATTTGGGCGAGTACGGGCAGCGTGTAATGACTCGTTGCCCGGCTTCCTGATACCGGAAGTATCGGGCTAGGCAACGGAGCATTTGGGCGAGTGCTTTTTACTGTCAGCTGGTCCCGCGTCACCAGAAGTGACGACATTGGCTGATGTGAAAAAGTTTTTTTTTATTTTTGGAAGTACTGAAGCAAGATAGCAGCCAGGCAACAAGTATCTTCAGTAAATGCAGCTTCCCTATTTCTGTCATGACTAGTGTCCATTACTAAGCCAAATTGCTGACCTTTCCTTGTAAAAATATTAGTCCCCTGGCTGTCATGGCGACACAATGGTTTCATTCATTTGTGAGTCAGTGCCCCATAATGAGTAGACAGAGACAGATGAGGACTTCACTGACGCAGGGGTAGCAAACCTCCGGCCCTCCAGCTGTGGTGGAACTACAAATCCCATGAGGCATTGCAAGATTCTCACAGACACGACTCCCGAAGAGAGATGCATCATGGGATTTGTAGTTTCACCACAGCTGGAGGGCCGGAGGGTTGCTACCCCTGATCTAGAGACAGCCAGACAATAGCAATTTCAGAAGGTCAGCAATGGCAGCTAACTTGTCTCTGGGTTCAGGTTTCCTTTAAAGTGGACATTCACCCCCACCACCAAAACCTAACTACACTATTACAATCTAACGATGAAAACAAATAAAGTTAAAGCAAAACTCCGGCAAAAATAAAAAGTTAACCCTGGCAGTGGGGGCTACCCCTGCAACGCAAGGGTTAAATGCTTCCATTTGTCTAGGAAGCTAAAATACTAAACCCGGACTGCAATCCCGGCTGCTAGACCAGTCCCTTCAGCCTCTCTCTCCTCCACTCCAGCGGTCTAAGGACCTGCGAGTGATTACGTTCTACACAGTGTATAGAACGTGAGGGAGACTGTTGGAGCGGAGGAAGAGACAGGCTGCAGGGACCGGTATAGCAACCAGACGGGATCGTGGTTCAGTGTGGGGGTAGCCCCGCTGCAAGGGTTAACATGTTATGAGCCCGGGGTTCTGCTTTATGCTGGGTACACATGGTCACATGACAGATTCCTCCATTGCTGTGTAACATTGTATTCTGACAGCAGCACTGGTCCCGGTCAGAATACCTGATACCAATGATTTTCCAGCATCTTGTTTCGGCAAAAGTCAATCTAATGGTCTTCTTCTGTCAATGGGATAGAGCCACCCACAGATCGAATTTGGGTCAATTCCTGCTGATTCTGAATCGGCCCGACATTTGACCCGTGTGTACCCAGCTTAAAGGAGAACTATGGGGTCAGTGCTTTTCCCCATAGTTCTCCTCAGGGTCACGGGAGGACATAAACTAGCATCCTCCCGTGACCCAAAGCTCAGTATATCGCGAGCTACAGCTCACAGTATACGGAGACCGCCTCAGCCGGGATGGATCCCGACAATACTGTCGAGATCCACCCAGCTGCGTGAGTGACAGCTGGCTCTGCCTATCTAGAGGCAGAGCCAGCTGTACCCGTCCCCCTCCCCCGTCCGTTTCACCTGTCAGCGCTGGAGGATCGGAGCGGTTAGGAGGGGAATCCCTGCGGGGAGACGCGACTGACAGTCACGGCTCTCTGCAGGGATAGATTAAGAAGTGAGCGAGCGACGGTATGTGTTCCCTCACTTCCCGATCTATTGAGCCGACGCGTGACAGTTTCATTGTCACACGTCAGCTCCAACTATTAGGCTGAGTGATTTTCACTCGCCTCATAGTTCTCCTCTAATTAGTACTTACCTCCTTCTTGCTCCACTTCCCTAGTCTCAGCAGACTCTGTCTTTCACAGTTTGGACCTCCTCTAGCACAAGTGCCGCACACTCTTCTCCCTATGCAAAACTACACAAAAACATTTAGGCTATAGATACACTTGTGATTGGTTGGTCTTTCCTTATTAGGAAAGACTATCAGGGTTATTCACAAAAGGGTGAAGAGTTGGGAGAAGGCGGGAGAAGGGAACAATCTAGGCCAAAGTAGTGGATTTGGAAAAAGTATCCAATTCAGGTCACTTTCCAGTTCAGCTATTTTGTCCTAGATGTTCCCTTCTCCTGCCTTCTCCAAACTCTTCACCCTTTTGTGAATAGACCTGTAAATATTCTCCGTGGATACCATTTGGCCAAGATATAGGATGCAGCAAGTCAAGAGCCGTATCAGATCTTCTTATACTGAGATGACTCCCATTTGGGGCTCTGCCATGTACAAGGACTGCTTGTATCTGTCAGATCTGCCCATCGCTGCCTCTGTATGGGCAGCCTTAGGCCCCATTCACACTGCGCGATTTGCAAATCGCGCGTTTGTCACGTGATTTGCATTTTGCGCGATATCGCGCAATTTGTCACGCGATATCGCGCAAATGCTTGCATTGAGCAAGCTGGAATCGCGGCAAAATCCGCTCCAAAAAGGGTCCTGCTGTAGCGACACACGACCCGGGACAGCAGGACCCTTTGCCCCATTGCAAAGCATTGAAGAGCGATATCGCGCGGTAAATAGCCGCGATATCGCGGGAATTACCGCGCGGTAAATCGCTCAATGTGAACGGGGCCTTAGGTCTCATTCACACAGCGTAGAGTTGGGCCATACAGATCCGTGCGGCGTGCACGGCCGTATCGGGCCGTTCCCGGGAAGGACAGGTGTTGCGTGTGATTGTACGCAGCAGCCTGTTCTTCTCTATGGGTGGACGCGGCCGTACACTCACCCGAGCTGTACATCCGCGTGGGTGCGCGTGTCCGTACTCGGATCCTGCATACGTCCGAGCGCTGGCACCCGCTCGGGTGAGCATATGACAGCGTATGGCCGCGTCCCCCATAGAGAAGAACAGGCTGCTACGTACAATCACATGCCTATACGGCCCCACTCTACACTGTGTGAATGAGGCCTTAAGCTTGCCATACATGTATAGTTCTTTTCTCATTCAGCCAATGATAACACTCCTCCCCTTCCAGCTATTGTATTGTTATAGCTGGAGCCTGTGGCTGTGAGTGACTGCATTCAATCCGAATTTTCCAATCCATGTCTGTTGAGCTGAATGTGTGCCACCCATGGTTAGCATGCTGCCCAATTCACAGGAATCTGCCGAAATTCTAACCGTGTCTGGGCAACTTTACCCAGCTCACTATGCCCGTTATCAGATATTCATCACAGGTCATGATTCAATTGGTCACAGTGGCCTTTGTTGCTTCCTGTCCCCCTGTCAACTAAGTGAAATGTTTCCTCGGCTTCTCTCTCCATCCTGTGCCACTTCCTAGCACTTGCCGGTTGTCTTAAACAAGTCACAAGAGGCTGTCAGCCTCATCCTGTTCCTTCAGCTTGACCTCCTCTCCCTCTTTCCTCTTCCCGTCACAGCAGTATGCACAGCTCATCTTTTCTCCGGTGTCACAAGGTCTTCCCTGTCTACATTGTTATATTCGACAAGCTCCGGGTCACCTGTTCACATTCTCCCTATCACATGCAAGCTTAGCAGTGTCCGAGCTGTGCGTTTAGCCTTAAAGGGTCAGTCCACCCAGACCTGATATTTCGGAGTTATGTGGACTCTCTCATTTATTAAGGAAACACTTAAAGAATAACGAAACCCCAGGACACAAATGTTATATATTGCAGCTCACCGGTCCTTAGACCCCGTTCACATTGAGCGATTTATCGCGCGGTAATTCCCGCGATATCGCGGCAAATTACCGCGCGATATCGCGCTCCAATACAATCCAATGGGGCAAAGGGTCCTGCTGTCGCGGGTCGTGTGTCGCTACAGCAGGACCCTTTTTGGAGCGGATTTAGCCGCGATTCAAGCTTGCTCAATGCAAGCTTGAACGCGACATCGCGCGGCAAATCTCGCGATGTCGCGCAATATGCAAATCGCATGACAAACGCGCAATTTGCATATCGCGCAGTGGGAACAGGGCCTCAGATGTGGTGGACGCATTAGCTTTTTAGGCCAAGACCATGTTCAGGAAGTACAGAGATGGCAGAGGGGAATTTATCAAGACTGGAGCAGGCAGAATCTGGAGCAGATGCACAGCAACCAATCAGCTTCTCTCTTTCATTTTCAAATCTTAACTGAACAAACTGAAGAGAGAAGCTGATTGATGCCAGTGGCGTCACAGGGGGTGCGGCCCGCACCCAGGTGACACCATTGGTGACACCTCTAAAAAGTTTGGCCCCCGGTAATGGACCGAGAGCCTGAAGGTGTCAGCAGAGAGGAGGGGACCCAGCGGCATACCTCATCCCACCGGGTGAACATCCCCTTCTCTCTCTGCCGGCGTCCATCATTACCGATGACGTCATTGCACACACACGTGACATCACGGCAGGGTGTCACCCGGCCTCGGGACGCCCCTGTCAACTGCTCCAGATTCTTCGGCTCCAGTTTTGATAAATTCGCCTCGCAGTGTCCTCGTCACTTCCTGTGAGATGAACTGGAAGCAAAAACATTCGTATCTAGGCTGTCATCTGCAAAATACCAATTCCCCTGGCTCCCATGTTTTAGAGGAAGACCTATGTGTAGTCCAAATCAGGAGAGTAACATGGGTGACAACGCTGATCCTCCATAGATACAGTATAGTGGGTGAGTGTTGTCACCCTAGAACAGGAAGTGTGTGTTACTGGCAGGATCACCAGGTAAAAAAACGAATTCAGCCACCACATCTAAGGACCTGTAAGCAACTATAAATCACATTTTTGTTTTTGGGTTTACGTACGCTTTCAACCTCCCAACCTTGGAGCATCAAACACATATAAGAAGCCAGGGCTTACACTAGGGTTGCCACCTGTCCAGGATTCACCCGGACAGTCCGGGTCTTGAATGCTGTGTCCGGGTTTCATGGCAGCAGAATCCCGGACACAAGATGTCAGGCAGACAGGGGCAACCAAAATTAAGATAGGGGCTACTGGCCCCCCACTGGAAATAGTCCCAACTGTGATATTTACATATGTATAGGCTGCGACTCCCCAAAAAATGTTTGTGCGTCGCTAGAGTGGCAACCCTATCTGACACATCGTAGACTACACTTATAATGGAAATACCCCCTTTTTGGGTGGACTTTCCAATTAAAAGCAAAACAATAGTTACAATCCACACTTCATCCGCATGAATACTTTTCTTTGCATTACCCAACCCCAGCAGTGTTAGTAAATCCGTGCCTCCTCTCCTGCCATGAACAGGACTGCTGCTATTGTGCAATCCCATGTGATACAAAGTCTAAGGAGAGATGTCATGGCCCCTGTCTACCAGTAGTACAATGTTTTATATCATCAGAGACTGCAAAGAGTCCATTGCTCTCACTTAGACAGACCGTGTTTGTTAGACTTGTATTGGGATAACAAAGCACATCCGGCGTTCAGCACTACAAAGAGGAAACAGCCAACATAAGCAACTGCGCGAATATTCGCTGCAACCAAGTGTAAGTTTTGGTCTACGGTGTACAATAAAACAAAAAGACATACTCATCCGATCCTGCGGCAGTGACTGCTCACCTCTCTCCCACTCCACTGTGGAATGTCCCTTGGTGTCCTCACATCCAATGTAAGTGAATGGACGTGGTGATGGCATGTGTTATTGGAACACCGGAGCAGAGGGGAGAACAGGCTGTGGGGACCGGTCTAGCAGCCAGGCAGGACTGAGAATCGGGTGAGCATCTCTTTTCAATTTTACACCCTAGACCAAAACAAGCACCCCTGTACTCTTCCTTATTTGCTCCTGAGCCCTGTGCTCTGCCTTATTTACTCCTGACCCCTGTATTCTGCCTTATTTACTCCTGACCCCTGTATTCTGCCTTATTTACTCCTGACCCCTGTACTCTGCCTTATTTACTCCTGACCCCTGTATTCTGCCTTATTTACTCCCGACCCCTGTACTCTGCCTTATTTACTCCTGACCCCTGTATTCTGCCTTATTTACTCCCGACCCCTGTACTCTGCCTTATTTACTCCCGACCCCTGTACTCTGCCTTATTTACTCCCGACCCCTGTACTCTGCCTTATTTACTCCTGACCCCTGTATTCTGCCTTATTTACTCCCGACCCCTGTACTCTGCCTTATTTACTCCCGACCATTGTATCAGCATTTAGGTCTAACTGCAAGGCTGGCACTTTGAGATACATAACTTGGTTTAGGAATCCAGTTTGGGCACTCGGGCTCATAAAGGTTTGCCATCACTGGTCTATTCAGATCTACACATCAGGCCTAAAAGTGATAGTATTGTGAAGAAAAGGCTTTTCAGAAGGATGGGAGCTTGAAACAGGGACTATCCTTTTAAAAGAGAGACAGTTCAGAGATTACAGCCAACATTTTATTCCATAAAGTGAATAAACTGTTGCTGCGTGCACACAAAAAACATCTCTCATACAGGATACAAAGCAATGTTTGTCTTGTAGACTTATATAGGCAGAAAATCACTAACAATGAATTACCTCCAGGATATCTAGAGGAAGGGAGTCTTCCTGGTAAACTCTTATTTCCTCCTGGTCCGGATGCTGTATATCTTCATAAAGAATTGTGTCTCCTCACTGTCGTCTTTAACAGTTGTACAAGGACAATTTTACTTTTCATTATTTAGGATCTTATTTTACTTTTACATTGTAATACTGGGCACCATTGTTGCTGTGCTTACAATTGGGCCATTTTTGAGCATCCAGAAAAGCACTTGATTTAATAATAGGAAATATGTGTTGAATATGTTACTTGTTTACGGTTTAAATGGTTATTATAGGTTAGGTAAAGAATGAGCAGAAGTGGAATCAGCCAGTTTGGTATGTACATGGACAAGAGGAAGAGTCTGCAGGAGCTAGAGCATTGCACCCGCAATCCACTGATCACAGTTGCAATGCTTTACTGGTAATGATAATAATAATAAGAAGAAGAAGAATATTAATAATAATAATAATTGCATTTTATTATTTTATGAAGAAGTGTGCATTTATATTTTTTCCTAAAAGGTAGAGTATCATTCAAAAACAAATCTGTGCAGTAAATCATTTGAAGCACCACTTTCTCAGAAAAGTAGGCACCTATAGGTAGGCAGGAAGAAGCACATCACAGCCAGCAATCACCGGCACTTACAGACATCCCAACTCTCCCGGACGCTTCGGGAGTCTCCCGCTATTAGATAGCGGCTCCCGGCTGCCTGGGAGAGAAACATTTTCTCCCGGAAAGGTTTACTCTGCTATATCTAGCAGAATAAACCTTTTCCTGCGATCTGTGTTTTTTTTCCGCTGACATCGGGGGCCGCCGGCTGCCGTTAGAGAGGGAAAAAAAACAAAAACAGCATAGGAATGCATAGCTAGATTGCTATTGGCTATTTCACTTTGCAATAGCCAATAACAGACTAGCTATTGCACCCGCCCACTGCTGCTGTCAATCAGCAGAGGGAGACCTGAAGTTCTCCATCAGGTCCTCTTCTAGTGATTGACAGCAGCAGAGGGCGGGTGCAATAGCCAGCTTGCTATTGTATATTGCAAATTGAAATAGCCAATAGCAATCTAGCTATGCATTCCTATGATGTGTTTTTTTTTTTATTCTGATGGCAGCAGCTGTCAGAATACTAAAAAAAAAAAACAGCAGATAGTTATGGCTTACCGTGCTATCTTCCATCATTTCAGGGGGGTGCTCTCCTCTAGGCAGAGGGCACCTCCCTGAAATGAGAAGGGCACCTCCCTAAAATTGCTTTTTTCAGGTTGGGATCCCTGCACTTACATTACAGATTGTCCTGGGTTTTGGGGGCCAATTTTCTCTATGGGAACTTGAGGTGAGTCTACTGATGTGGAGCTACAGTACCTGCTTGTCAGTAATTGGAGCTTTCAGGCCGTTCACACCAGCCCATTAAGAAAGACATTTTGGGAAAAAAGTGTAAAGTCTTTTTAATGTAGTGTGTTAAACCTTAACCAGAGCAAGATGTGTTTTACTTATGTTTTATGTGCATGTCTCCTCTTTTATTTGTGTCCTCCCTGCAAACATAAAATAACTCTCTATGTATAGGAGAAAGAGAGAGGGGATAGTGTTTGTAGTCTTCGCATAGGATAACAATGCTTTCCTCTCCATAGATACAAAATGGTGAGTAAGTGTTGTCACCCTAGGACTGAAGTGTGTTTCTGGCAGGATCATCAGAAAGTCGGGCGCGACAGTATTCTGATACTTGCCGGCGGCCATCTTGGTGATGGACACCGGCAGAGAGAGGAGGGGTCAGTCACCCAGGGGGGATAAGGTATGCCGCCGGGTCCCCTCCTCTCACCTGATACTGTCGGGCGTTCGGTCCATGACCGAGCGCCAGACTTTTCAGAAGGGGGTGACACCAAAATGACTGTGAGTCATTTGGGTTTCACCCCTCCAATGGTGTCACCCGGGTGCGGGCCGCACCTCCCGTACCCCCCTTGTGACGCCACTGCATATATCTACTGCTTGCCGCAGAATGCTACATGGTCTCCACCTGGTTGATGTATGGAGAGTACTTCACCCGAGTGAGAGGGACTACTCCCACTACTCCTCTGTCCATAACTCCTACTCGCGGTTAGACATGTTCTTTTTGGACCACTTCCTTCTAGAAGCGGTACAAGCCGCGACTATACTCCCTCTCACTTTATCGGACCATGCTCCGGTATCTGTATTACTTACCTTAGCAAATGCCCCAACTAGAAGCTACAATTGGC
Organism: Nanorana parkeri; assembly: GCF_000935625.1. NCBI lineage: Eukaryota > Metazoa > Chordata > Amphibia > Anura > Dicroglossidae > Nanorana > Nanorana parkeri. The sequence continues at coordinate 138,405 of NW_017308240.1, read as the reverse complement.
GGCTTAATGAATCCCTCCTCCACGACCCAATGGTTGTTGCAACTGTGGCTGCTAATATAGATACCTACTTCAGGGAAAATGCCCAGGAATCTGTTTCCCCTGCAGTCCTCTGGGAAGCCCACAAGTCAGTGATCCGGGGTACGCTGATTGCCATAGGCTCCAGGAAGAAGAGGGACCGGGCTGCGCAGCTACAATTGTTACTGTTCGAAATACACTCTCTAGAAATATCTCATAAAATTACTGCTGACAGCTCTACATATCAAACACTTACCCTCAAACGAGAACGACTTAGAGAGCTGCTGGAATTGGACATGAAACGTGCCTTTGATGCGCGGAATAAGAAATTCTATGTTCAGGGTAACAAACCTGGTAGACTTTTAGCACACGCCCTGCGCCCACATCGCTCTGCCACCTACATCCCCAAAATCAAGACCACTATGGGCTCTATGGCACACCTTACCATTGATATAGCCAAAGTTTTCCATGACTTTTATCAAGACCTGTACCAGGTCAACCCCCCATCACAGTCTTACATACGTCCGGATCTTTCTGATAAAATAACTGCTTACTTACGAAAGGCGGGTCTACCTGCGTTGCCAACAGCTACCTTACTTGCATTAGAATCCCCCATCACTACAGCTGAATTAGAACGAGCGATCCAATTCACGCCTTTAGGCAAAAGCCCTGGCCCAGACATATATCGTATGTAATGTGATTGTCTTAATGTATGCTTACTGTATTGTATGTGTGTTTTTTGTTATATTTTGAAAATCTTTAATAAACATTTAATATGAAAAAAAAATAAAAAAAATATCTACTGCTTGCAAGCAGTAGATATATGCAAAAACATTAAAACAAAATTACCAAAAAGGGTTTTACTTACCTCTGTCTCCGCCACTCGCTCTCGTTTGAAGACTTTCGAGCGGTTGAGCAGCATGATGAGGCAGTTGCATGCCCAGTAGAGAAGAGAGACACGGTGTAAGTCAACACACACACCCCTGCAGCGTGCAGGCGGACAGACTTTGCGGGACACAGATGACACAGCAGTCAGCGCTGGATCAGAGACCAGCACCAGCGCAGGAGGGACTCCTGAAAACTACTGGAAAGAAGAAGATGATCGGCTCAAGAGGTATTAATTAAGGTAAGTCCTTAAAGCAGCATGGGGAGTAGGGTTGCCACCTGTCCAGGATTCACCCGGGCAGTTCGGGTTTTGAGTTCTGTGTCCAGGTTTCATAGCAGAAGAAACCCGGACACAAGATGTCAGGCAGACAGGGGTAACCAAAATTAAAATAGAGGCTACTGGCCCCCCACTGAAAATAGTCACAACGGTGATATTTATATATGAATGGGCGGAGCTATTTACATATGAATTATCTACGACTTATTCTCCCAAAAAATGTCAGCGCGACGCTAGAGTGTGTTCGGGTTTCGCTTGAAGAAAAGGTGGCAACCCTAATGGGGAGGGAGAGAAAAATATCTGTGACTTGAATGTCACTTTTTAGCTGATCAGATTTACATTTCTATCTATAAAAAGCCCTAAGATTATTCTGAAGAACTCTGAAGCTCTGCACAGATACCACCTAGTGTGTGTGAAAACAACAACATGTTTATGGCCACCCTAATGGGGCAGAAAACTGTGCTCACCATCTATAAATCACAGCCATAGGAAAGGTCCTGGTTGGGTTCCTCTCTGTGATTGCAAGGCACTATGAATGGTTGTTGTATCGCTCATCAGCAGTGTCTGTGTGGTCAGCATATGTGTGTGGAGGACGAAATGTTATCATGTTTGGACACAAAACAGAGCCAACCTCCTCAATCTCCCTTTAGACAGCTCGGTATGCCCCTGCTGAGATGCTAACTCCTTTCACACTTCCTAAAAACACAAACTTCCTCCCTTCTCCCAGTAGAGCCTGCAAAATGTATCAAACACTAGTCAGCAACGATCAATCAAAATGTAAATACTTTCCTAATTACTAGATGTGTTCTGTGTGGGGCAATCAAAGCTCTCCCGCTTCAACAGCAAAGTTTTCCTCCTGTAAGCTTGGCCACTTTTAGCATTTGTAGGTCCTAGGCACCCCCATTACCTCCCTGCTATAACAGGCCTTATTTGTTCAGCAACAACACTGTAAAAGTGCCCATGTGATGATAGGGCCCAGTCAAACTTTCGCATTGCATTGAAACGGGCCAATTCATTTTCATTGGCCAAGAGATGCATCTGCTTTTTCTTTCTTGTTTTTTTTAAGGTCAAGTGCATTTTTTTTTTATCCTTTACCATTAGATCCATATACAAATCAGGACTGCCTACAAGGAGACCCAACAGAGGAGAAATAACATTGCATTACCAGCATTGACACCATGACTGAAGGATTCGGCAATTTTCGTCCCTCCTTTAAAACCCCAATAAACACACGGCCTGCGCGGCATGGATTTTAATGGCCATAGCAGCCCTTTTATTAAACCAAACAACTTTAACAATAACCAAAAGTAATAAAACAAATAATATACACAAATAATACTGTATTATTTATTTATTATTATACAGGATTTATGTAGCGCCAACAATTTGCTCAGCGCTTTACAACATAGTGGAGACAGTACAGTTACAATACAATTTACAGTGGAATACAGTTTCAGAACAATAGGGTTGGGAGGGCCCTGCTCGTGACAGCTTACAATCTAGTAGGGGGGAGGGGGCAGTTGATACAAAAGGTAATAATTGGTTGGGTTGACTTATTGGAGGAAGTAAAAGACAGTTATGTTGAGATGAGGTAGGCTTCCCTGAAGAGATGGGTTTTTAAAAGGAGAACTATGAGGCGAGTGATTTCCACTCACCTCATAGTTCTAGCCGACCTGTGACAATGAGACTGTCACAGGTCGGCTCAGTAGATTGGGAGGTGAGCGAACACATACCAGGTTCGCTCACCTCTCGATCCTGTCACGGCTCTCTGCCGTGACAGGGGGAGGGGCTGGATTCCCCTCTCCCCGCTCCTATCTGCCAGCGCTGACTGGCGGAACGGACGGGGGAGGGGGCGGGTACAGCTGTAGCTCCCTATATACTGAGCTTAGGGTAACGGGAGGACGCTAGTTTGTGTCCTACCCGTTACCCTAAGGAGAACTATGGGGAACAACACTGACCCCCATAGTTCTCCTTTAAGGATCGCCTAAAGGTGGGCAGCGTTGGAGATAGGCGGACAGAATGGGGTAAGGAGTTCCAGAGGATAGGGGGCACTCTGCAGAAGTCCTGGAGGCGAGCATGGGAGGAGGTAATGAGAGAGCTAGAGAGCAGGAGATCTTGAGAGGAGAGGACGGTTTGGGTGATATTTTGAGATGAGGTCAGTGATGTAGGTTGGGGCGGAGTTGTAGATGGCTTTGTATGTTGTTAGTATTTTGAATTTTATTCTTTGGGCAAGTGGGAACCAGCGGAGGGATTGGCAGAGGGACGGCAGACACTGAACGGTTGGTAAGGTGGATATGTCTGGCAGCAGCATTCATGATAGACTGAAGGGGGGGTAGCCTGCTTAGTGGTAGGCCAACAAGGAGGGAATTACAGTAGTCAAGGCGAGAGATTACAAGGGAGGGAATTAGAAGCTTTGTGGTTTTGTTTGTTAAAAAGGGGCGTATTTTGGAAATGTTACGGAGGTTGAGTCGGCAAGATTTGAATAGTGATTGGATGTGGGGCTGAAAGGAGAGCTCAGAGTCAAGGATAACAACGAGTACCCTGGTTTCTCAGTGCCAAGCTGCCGTGACAAAAGAACCCCACAACTCCCATACTACAAAATTCAGGGAGGGAGGGTGGGACAACCTGCTTCCTTCATAGATTTTCAGAAAAGGACGTCCCTCAGCCCTTGCAGATCCTTCCCATGCGGCTCCTCCCGGACACCTGACTCCCACGTCCAATCAGGTAAGAGCAGCTATTCCCATTTTATTTTTAACTCTTTCTCCCGGGACTATTCCTCCCCCTAGTCATGTAGCCCCTCTGATCAGGCTCTCCGGGTCTGTCTGTATACCATGAACTGTTCACAGTCAGCAGGTTGCATATTTACAACCCTGAGGCTCCCAGGAGCAGGGCCCTCCTAACTTTGACGTACCTGATGTGAGTCTGAGATGACAAGAAGGACCTTGCAGCACGGGTCTGAGTGCCCCTGAGAGTGGAACAGGGCCAAACGGACTTTGTGAGGCACGGGTGCCACTGGGTAGAGATGCTGAAGATACCGGAGTTGAGCACCAGGCAGGTAGTCAGCCCGAAGCATGCAGGATATCAGAAATTCAGATAAGCGGAGTCAGTGCCGAGCCGGGTCAGTAACTGGCGAGCTGTGCAGTACAGAATCAGAAGACTGAAGCTGGGTCAGGACAGGCCAAGGTCAAGCCATGCAGAATAAGTGGTACCGAATCAGCAGACAAGAGGCAGAGTAGTGGAACAGGCCGAGGTCGGAAGCAGAGCAGCAGAGTCAGAGGATCCACGTGGGTCAGATACAGGAACAATCAGGAATCAACTCTAGACACTAGCTGAAGAACTCTCAGCACTGAGTGCATGCAGGATGTAAGTTTAAATAGGCCTTTTGGCGGCATGATTAGACGTGAGCACGTGCACACCAATCTGCATGAGCGCTGTTGCACTTGAACGTGTGCATCAGCGTCCGTATGCATGCACACAATTACGAGCATTACTAGCATGAAGCTGTCTCACACTTGTAAGTGCAATGGCTCTCACAGTACCTGTTCTATGACTGCTTGCTGGGCTTCCGTGACACAGCCTTATTGTATTGTATTGTAACTGTACTGTCTCCCTCCATTTTGTCAGGAATAATGAGGCAGAACCTTGGAAGGGGGTAACCGCAAGAAGATAAGGGGGGCAAGGGCTCTGTTCTTCCGTACATGCGCAGAATCCATCCATTGCTATGGAAGCGTCATCTATTATTTGTCCCACTGATCTTTTTATAGGAATCAAACGGAAAATTGTATCATACTTACCAGTAATTTTCCTTTCCTGGTGCCTGTCCATGGCAGCATACAAACTATAAGCTCTGCCCCTTATCCCTACCCACAGGACCAGTAACAATCTATAAAAAGAGAGAGACTCCCCCTGCATTCTTGTAACTATGCGTCGACAAAAAGGGTGGGTAGTATGCTGCCATGGATAGGCACCAGGAAAGAAACATTACTGGTAAGTATGATACAATGTTCCGTTTTCCTGGTGCCTTTCATGGCCGCATACAAACGATAAATAACAAGCTGACAGGGTGGGCAAAAGCGACGCCAAAGAAGACACTCCATCCAGCAAAAGACGCCTGGAGAGACCGTCTCCCAGAGTCCACTGCCGGCAGAAGGCCTGGGGAAAGCCCGTAATGCCCAATGCAATGGGTTTGATCTGAACCCTGGCCCACGCAGCCCACGAGGTTGCCACAGCTCACTTTGAATGAGCCCACACCACATCCAGTGGCCTCCCACAAAGCAGCCAAAAAGCTCTCTTTTAGTCTGTACTCACCCGTTCGGCGTACTTCCCCACAAGGTCACCGCTGCCGCCCCTCTGCGCTCTGCCGTCCCGAGGCCGGGCCTCGGTGGCCTTGTGGGAAATCCGGGCCTGTCGGCGGTCCCCTACCTTAGAGTGGATGGTGGTTCTTGCAATCGTGGTGAACGGCTCATGCCAAAGGAAGGAAGGAAGCAACTATCAGGCAGGGATCTGCAGGGAAGGCCGCACACATCAGCAGGACAAACTCCAGAAATACGTGAGAGCAAAAGACAAGAGCCAGGCCCAGTGTGATAATATGTCAACCTGGCTTCTCTGATGGATCTCAACTGCGGATACACAGGTCAGTGGTATGAGCAGGTAATGTGGTATGAGCAGGTAATGGGTTTGAGTCCTGTATTACATCATACAGCCAAACAATAAAGTCACTGAGGAAATGCGTGCAACGCAAGTAATGGTTTGGAGACCTGTATTACATCATATAGGAGTACAGTCACAGTGGCAATGATGATGCGTAGAACGCAGGTAAGGATATGAGACCTGTATTACATCATACAGGAGTACAATACAGTCACTGTGGTAATGATGGTGCTGCTGCAGTGTTGGTTGATCCAGAGAGCTCAGAGGAAGCTGTAACAAGGTTAAGTAATAAGGATATTCTATGCAGCACTGAAAGAGAGCGGTGAGGCAAATTGCTTGTAGAAGTGGAAGCCAAGATGGAGATGACAAAAGAGGCAGCAAAAGGAAAGCAGTTAGAAACAAATCCCCACCTGGGCTCCTGCACAATAGCCCTGTTGCTCACCACCACACCGCTTGTAATCCTAATTAGGGTATACGCAGGACACCACACACAGCCATGAACTGCCAGAAGGGGTTCCCAGTCCTAAAGGCGGATTGAGCAGTCCAGGAACTGGGACTACACCTGGGAGAGGCTGAACCCAGGCATCACTGCGTCACTTTATGACCCACAGGTAGGGACGACATGACCAGTCGCAGGTAGAGACGCGCAGTTACGCAGAATGCAGTGGGAGTCTCACTATCTCTTTTTTTATAGATTGTTACTGGTCCTGTGGGTAGGAATAAGCGGCCGAGCTTATCCTTTGTATGCTGCCATGAAAGGCACCAGGAAAAGAGGATAAGCAGAGCCAGCCTGTAGAACTTTGGAGATGAGGTTGTGTGGATCCCAGATAAGATCTTGGAGAAGAGACAAGAAATGATAAAACATGGGGGTGCTGAGGGCCACAATCAAAGGATAACTGTACTAAAAGCAGCAGTAGCAATTCTGATGGTTTATAATTCTAGCAAAGGCATAGACATTAGAACCTAGGCAAACTGAGCCTTTATCCCCATGATGACCTGTCTCTTGCCAAGGAGGTCTCTTCTAATGACCATGATCTAATGTCTATGGCTACCTTCACAGATAATACATTCCCTTGCACCAGAACTTTCTCCATCCAGGAGAACAAACACATTATTCCCCACAGCTGTGTCTCGCTATCCTTTCTTCCTGTGTTTATTTGTTTTGTGGATTGTGGTTTAGCATTGAGGTCAGTGTGGTATCCCAGCTGGAAGTCCATCCATCTTCCATGATCGTGACTCTTAAGGGGATGTTTATAGTGTCCCTGCATGTGCTGACAGTGTACAGTAAACAGTGTCCTGCTAGGCTTAGTGGTAGATAGGGAAGGAAAATATGGATGTCTCCAGCTGAAGAGACGTTGTAAGAATAACTAGGATCAAGAAAGTATCTAGATGGCTCTGGAGCCCATATATTCAAAATGTAGATGGATCTATAACAAGCTGTACCATTACCACCACCCTATTGGAATATTCTTCATTATTCTCCAAGCTTCTCACCCATCACTTCACACAGCTCTAACCTCTAATATACTGTTCCCTCCACCAACAACTGGAGTTTAATTGGTGGGTGCTGGAGAGTCACTGCATAGTCCCACTCTAGCCAAAACATTGTTCTTTGTTTTGGATAGAATAGAGAAATTATAGAGCCTGTGTCAGGTTTTTATTTCTTACTTTGTTTCTGTGTGCCTGATTTCTTTTCACTTCCTGTCTGGATGACAGAGTGTCAGGGGCAGGAAGTAAAATGAGAAAATCTCTCAAAAGTGCACTACTTTAAGTAGCAAGTGCAAATATTAGAACTTCTGAAAGGATATTATTGCATCTTCAGCCTCTTGTTCCAATAAAGTCTGTTCCTGTAATTTGTTTTTGCACTGGTGTCACGAGGCCTGGAAGTGAAACGTAATTTTCCCAATGGAGGCACAGATATAAATTAAAAACTAGCAGAGTGTCATGATCTGGGATCAGGCTCAGAGTAAAGTAGCTGAAACAGCAGGTACATTCGTGGTCAGGTTCGATACACAAGCAGACAGTAGTAGTATAAGAGGAGGCAGAAGCGTAGTCAGCGAAAAAGCCGAGGTCAGTAGCCAAAGGTATCAGGTATGAAGCAGAAGACGATGAGAGTAGTCGGTGAATCAGCAGCCAAAGGTGGGTACACGGGTAGCAGTATGAGCAGATTGTATCACAGAGGGAGCAGGAAGCGAGACACCGGCGGAACTACCAGGGTCGCAATTGTCGAGATATTGGCAGGAGCACAATAATCTGGCAAACAGGAAGAGCAGAGGCATGGCTAAAATAGGAAGTTCAAGGGAGGAGCAAGAAGTTCTGAGTTCAGCAGAAACTAGGTTTACCTGAGGAATACACATGAGAGCAGGCAATGAGCTATCCAAGCTATTGGAGTGGCTCAGCAGGTAGAACCAACGCCAGACACAGCAGAGGCCCTGGGTTCAGATCTGGATCCTGACACAGAGGTTCTAACCTTTTTCCAGCTCTATAAAAAAGATATTCATGTGCCTCTCAGTACTCTATTAATGAGATATCTGCTCTGATGTCCCGGGTCTGCACACCTGCTATGCCCATTACGAGGGATTAGAAGGACTCAGACTGCAAGAGTCCCAAAAATGGACCTTCTTCTCCTGCAAATTCCACAGTGGGGATGCAAGGTCCAGTGCTTTAAGCAGCAACTGATGCTTCTGGAGGACTCTAAAGGGTCAGGTCCTTACTAGGGACGGGAGTGGAAGGGTCCCCGCCAACCTAGTATGTCAGAAAGTCCCTCTAATGAGGGACAGGCTTGAGGGTTTGTAAGTACTGCAAAGGGTCCAATGCTATCTGAGTGTGTAGTGCTCCCTTGCAAGGAGGTGCTTGAGTCCAAGTAGGATACCCCTCCCAGGGTACACTCCAACCAGAGCAAGAACCAAGGGTCTCAAGATGTGAGGAACTTGGATGTACCTGGGAAGATCCACAGATTCTGTAATACAAGAAGGAAGAAAAACGATACCTGAAAGAGAAGTCCAATTCAACGTTTTATCCTGGAAGCTATGGAGGCTGATTTGAGCACTGAAATGACCGGAAGGTAAACGACCCAAGGATCCGTCTGGATAAACAACACCCCCCCCAGTTGTAGAAGTGGGGGTACACCTTCATGAAGAAGATTGAATAGAGGGGACAGATTATCTCTAGCTGCAAGCAACTACAGAAGTAGATGAAGAAGGGTGATGTTCCTCTGACCCTTCCACAGACCTCCTGCAGTGAGGCAGGAACATACTCCGACAACCCACAGCTTTGCTAATGATGATTTCTAGAGCGAATCTGAAGAGAACAAAGTCCCTTGAGAAGTAATAAGGTCAGATGTTCCTTGGATGTTACTTCAGCTTCCTAAGCACACAACTACAGTGTCCTATGCCTTTATATGAATGCCTCATGTATGGCACGAGTTGTAATTTATTTATTACAGGTATTTACAATATAGAGTGCCGATAATGTACACAGCACTTTACATGGGCACATTCACACCAGTCCCTGCCCTCAAGGAACCTACAATCTAACGTCCCTATCTCACATGCATACATACAAGAGCCAATTTAGACAGGAGACAATGAACCTACCAGCATGTCTTTGGTGTGTGGGAGGAAACTGAGGTACCCGGAGAAAACCCAAGCAAGCATAGGGAGAACATGCAAACTTTTTGCAGATAGTGGCTTGGCCAGGATTCGAACCAGGGACCCCTAATGCTGCAAGGCAGAAGTGCTGCTTGTTAAAAGGACATCAGAAATAAAGCACAAGGCACCAGACATTTGCTTCACCCATTCAAGGAAAGTGAGTCTGCCTTTGCGATGTAGGGGTTCTCGTTCAAGGATTCTACCTACTCTGACATGGCTTGACAGATCAAAGTCGCTGCCAACAAGGGGCAAAAAGTAATTTCCATTGAGAGTTTATGAGAAAAGTTTACGGACAATCAGTAAAATTGGAGACTTAGGAGGATTAGAGACAGACTCTAGCGGGGATGGCTCAGGCGCTCTTAGAGCCTCTGGGTGCAGACTGCTGTGGGAGTTGGGCACAGACAGATAGGAAGTCCAGAGTGGACATGGGGAAGGAAGGAGACTATGATGATGATGACAACCATACAACAATATGGGTCTGAGGCTCAAGATTACAAGTACTGGTTCCTTGTAGAGATAATATATAAGTGCCCCCGAACCACAGGGAGAGTATGGACTTATAGAAAAAATGGTACATGTGCGCCCTGCTATAAAGGCCGGTTATAGATTCATGCATATACCATTTTTTCTAGTTTGACTATTTTGGGTCAGGGGGACGCACTGGAGTCCCAGCGTGCATCTTTGGTTGCTGGGCCTCCAGTGCGTCCCTGCACCTTATCAGGAGGAGTTGGCTACCTCCAGGTGCACCTGCATGTAATTTATCGACTTCATTAATATGCTCACACTTGGAGACTCGGATACATAGAGTTAGGACCACACTTTGCAGAGGTGCCTTGGCGCGGCAGTGTGGCTTCTACATATTTTTGGCCAAAAGTTTGTGCAACTAAAACCTCTGATTTTAAACGCATACTGTTGACAGGGCTACTTGTTTGGTTGCAGGCTGGCTGGCAGGTTGAGGCTGGGGAATTTTTGTGTTTTGTAGAGTATGAACTTATGTCACTCATTACATTTTGGGAAGGCATTTTGCGCCACACAGTGGCAGTAACCAGCCAGGCCCAATGTTAGGCAAGGCCCCGAGTACTCACAAACCTGGGCAGAGAGTGCTGTGTGGTAAACTCCAGCAGTGATGGTAATTTGAAATGGCGTCCAGTATTGAGGTAGGTCCTGGTGTTTCAGCCAACTGGCATTGCTCACCTCAGCGACAAGGTCACACCAGAGGGTTTGCTTTGGCTTTGGACCAAGAAAGTGCTCTGTGGCTAACCAACAGAGTACACTCAGGTCTGGAAGGCGCCTCCAAGCAGAACCCTGTACATCTTCCAAAGCAATTGCTGCCAATACACTGATCCAGATAACTGCTATGTAGAGACCAGCTGTAGCAGCAATGCAGCAAGAAATAATGATTAAAGTCAAGGAAGATATGGATGTCACAGCACTTCTTAAAACTCAGTCTTTCCAAAACTGAACTCATGATCATTTTCTCCCTCCCCCATGCAAATGCCGCCTTCACCACTGTAACATCTTTAAAATACACTCCTTCCTAACCAAAGAAACTACAAAGCTACTAATCCACTTACTTGTTATATCTCGTCTTGACTATTGCAACTCAATCCTCATTGGCCTACCTGTTCCCAGGCTATCCCCACTTGAGTGCATTATGAATGCTGCTGACTCGTCCACCTCACCAACCGCTCAGTGTCTGCAACCCCCCTCTGCCAATCCCTCCACAGGCTTCTAATCGCCCCAAAAATAAAATTCAAAATATTAACAATTTAGAAAGCAATCCACAAATCTGCTCCCAGTTATATTTCCAACCCCATCTCAAAATATCATCCTAACTGCCCTCTTTGCTCCTCCCAATACCTCCTGCTCGCTAGTAGACACGTGCGATTCGTTTCGTTACGAATCGAAATTCGTACGAATTTTCCTGAAATTCGTAAATTCGGAAGCATCCGAAATCCGAATGGCAGTTTCCGAATTTATATCCGAAATACGAAATTCGGATCCGGAATCCGTTAACGGAATTCGTATTTCATTTGGTTGACCAATCAGAGGTTTTCTCTTCTGCTGCTAAGAGTTGCATTACAATACAGGCAGGAAATAGGAAATTCCATTGACAGAATTCCGTTCCGTTACGAACATTTGTTATATTGAAGTTAAAAAGCAAAATACATTTATACTGGAGTTGATGGTAGTTTTTTTTAAAGTCCGAAATACGGAATTCGGATCCGGAATCCGTTAACGGAATTCGTATTTCATTTGGTTGACCAATCAGAGGTTTTCTCTTCTGCTGCTAAGAGTTGCATTACAATACAGGCAGGAAATAGGAAATTCCATTGACAGAATTCCGTTCCGTTATGAACATTTGTTATATTGAAGTTAAAAAGCAAAATACATTTATACTGGAGTTGATGGTAGTTTTTTTTTTATCCGAAATACGAAATTCGGATCCGGAATCCGTTAACGGAATTCTTATTTCGGATACAAAAACAACTACCACATCGACTCCAATATTAACAAAGGTATTTTTGCTTTTTAACTTCATCATAACGAATGTTCGTACAGTTACCAAAATGTGCCGAAACTAACGAAAATTCGTATTTCGTACGAATCCGAATTGAGTTTCGGACACGAATTACGAAATAAACGGATATTCCAAAACGAACCACATTTTTTGACGGCGCACAAGTCTACTCGCTAGCTCCCTCATCAATTCCTCCCATGCACGCCTCCTGGACTTCTCCAGCGTCTCCAACATTCTCTGGAACTCCCTACCCCAACCTGCCTGGCTATCTCCTACTTTGTCTGCCTTTAGGCGATACCTAAAAACGAATTTCTTCAGGAAAGCCTAACCCACCTCTACCCAACAACTAAACTATTACTTTCTCAAACAACTCATCCCACCTTTTGTATAACTTGCCCCTCCCTTTTAGATTGTAAGCTCTCGCGAGTAGGACCCCCCCTAACCATCTTGTCTTGAATTGCATTGCAAATATGTCTTCCTTTTATTGTAAAGCGCTGCACAAACTGTTGGCACTATATAAATTCTGTATAATAATTATAATAAAAATATCAGCGGTTTATTGCAGAATCTTGATGAAAGTTGATCAGGAAAAATAGAGGAGAAGAAAAGGGCTAGTAAAAATAGGTAGGCTTCCCACCTTCATAGTACACTGGCAAAATGATTAGGCACACTGGGTAGAGGAGGAGTTATACAGGGGCTGGCTTACAACTTTTTTTGTTTACCAGTGTCCCAAACTCTTCAAGTTATACTTCCAGCAGTATAACTTGACTGTTGCTGGATTCCTGTGTCTCTCAATAGACAGTATATAAAGCGCCTGCCAGTGGCCCAGCAAAAACCTTCTGCGCCTCCTTCTGGAAATTCCACTCAAAGTATCCAGTTGCGGGGCTCGTAGCTGGACTGTTCAGACCTTCTGAGATTGGCTGGAAGCAATGACCTGCTGAAAAGCTGTTAACTAATGTAGCCCCTATATACTGTAGATGTATATATGTGCTACTATATAGATCTGTATTCCTGACTACAAGCAGTTAATTGCCTCTGTGTGTGAAACGAGGGGGTGACTTATGGGGATTGTAGGGCAGGGCAGATATGGAGACATTGCTGGAAGGACCTTTAGAACTGCAACTCCCAGGATGCTGTGGCAGAGGACGCAGGAGGACTATGGGCTGCGGCTACTGAGCGCGGGCAGTCTGAGACCAGGATCAGAAGTGTGCGGACCTATGTCACACTGCCGGAGTTAAGACTGCCTGTAACTGAACAGTGTGGGCACCTTTGACCTATAGGGGCACACAGGCTGTGTACTGCAGTATTGGAGAGACAGTTGTTCGTCTGCTAAGACAAGGAGACGGTGACCAAGCGCCTGAACGGAGGGCCTAGTGACGCGGCAGCGGCGGGGATATCGCGGCCTAGCGGTACGGCCGATCCACCCACTGGAGTGACCCAGCCAGCCCAGCTGAGTGAGTGGAATAGAACGGAGCCGCCTGAGATTGTTGGGTGACCCTAGACAAGCTGTGACGTGTTCCACGAGACCATAGATGACCACGCTTTCTTCCCAAGTGTCGGTCTGAAGAAAGAGGGACCCTCATCTGCTGCTGACAGGCATCATCCTTTCCAAGATAACCCTGGGAGCCATGAGAGGCCTCTGGGCCAATGTGACAAAGTACTTTTACATAGCTGCTACACAGTATGGGCCCCACTGTTGGCTAGCCTCGGACATTACTCCTGGTCAGTAGTGTAGAGGGGGTGTGATACTTCCAAGGGGAAATATTACTGTTGATTTTTCTAACCCAAGGTTAACCTCTGAGACAGCCTGGCATTACCGGTTACCGTGTAGGCAATAGATAGCCGCGGTTACTGAGTGTTATTGATTGTACTGTATGCGATTGGAAAGCCACTAAGTGCATTGCTTTATATTACACAGTCATTAAATCCTTTACAAAGCTCTTAAAGGTATGTTGGTGTGCTGTGGATCAACCTTTGGGCGGTACATTGGTGCAGGGGGACACAAAGACCCGGTACAATCAGCGGCTCCTACAGGGGGTAGCGCTACACTAGCATTGCCCACTCTGCCAAGAGGTTTACGATAATTTCCTCTCACTTCAGGTCTGCTATCAGATATCTACTGGCAACACAGTTTGTTGATTACTCCATAGTCAAGCCTCAGGCGCTGTAAAGCAGTGTTTAATTTCAACCAACCATGTCCACCAACCACAACTTCTTTCCTTTAGTACATTAACCCCTTTGGCACATTCACATTTGTTCTTGAGCTATGAAGCTCTAAACACAAGGGGCTTTTAATCAGCAAAGGAGATAGAAAGAACCTTGTAAACATGTAAGTCAAGAGCTTCACCTGCTGGGTGCATATGAAAAGAGAACATATCTATAAGCAATATTTCACATTTAGCTGAATAAAAAATATTTTCTAAAATGTATTTTTTTTTTTATCCCTGGCCCGAACAAAGAAATCAGTTACATGCAAAACCACAATACATTTCCTTTAATAGGTGAACTTTCAGTCTGCCAACAAACATAAAAACGATGCTGGGCTTTATTAGAAAGCCTACCGTGTATTTCATACAGTGTCATGGATACACACTGTAATACAAGTTAATTTGAAAAATAAAGCTTTTATACTTATAATTATAAAATGATATTCACATCAAATTATAAACTTGACAATGTTTAGAGAAAGATCAAACTGACCAAGACACATTACAGTTCTCATTTAAAGCTCAATTTCACCTTTTGTCTACTTACAACCTCATGCCCTTCCTGAAGCCCCTCCTGATCCATTTTGCTTGACATCGTCAAGTCTGTCCAGTGACATCCCGGCTCTTTCCTCTTCTCCTACAACGGTGGGTGGTCCTTCCTCCTAGACAGCATGGCACTCATGTAATGAAAAGTGAATATGTCTCAGTCCAGCAGCACTAGCGTGATGACACTACCAGAGCGCATGGCCATGGTACCTTGGGCTCAAGAACTGGATTGATTGCCATCGGGCATCATTGTAACGGCAACCGCCGTCACCGCTCACCTGGGGATTGGGGGCTACAGTGTTCTGCCTCACGGAACGGGCCGTCTGCGTCCCGGCGTGGTGCGCACACATCCACTTCCGGGTTCGGACGGCGGGTGCGTTCCACCTTGGGACGCGGAAGTGCTCCGCCTCGTTTGGCGGCTCCTCCCCCAGCCTCTTAGCCCTATATAAACGCCCCAGTGAGACAGTATGGCGTTCCAATATTGAAGACTGAACGCCTGCTGTCTCCTGGGACCCTACATACCTCGAATTACTGATACCAGCTACAGAGAACCCTGGACCAACTCCACTCGGACCCCCAGCTCCTTCTGCTACTCCATACAAATCGCAAGTACCCAGGCATACTGCACTTCCATTGATATATACTGACTGTGTGTACTGAGAAGCTGGATTGACTTACATGCTCCAGCTAGTGGTCCATTAGGAGAATACAACTCTGCCTCTAAACATAGCTGACATCAATCCTAACCTATTTGAAATCCTAAACCATTACATCTTTTGGTACTATTACTTGTGATTGGGCTTATGCAGTAATAATCCCATCCAACCTTTTTACCTCTGTTATTTTTGGCTGTGATGCTTGAACCCTAACTCCCCGTTAAGATTGGGAGTGAAACCAGGGTTCCGTCTGATTGGCCTCCGCAGTTGCGATCCACAATCCCCAAACTTATACCAGGTGTTACAGTCATTTAACCCAGAAAAGGAGCGGTAATAAGAGGAAAACATTGGCGGGGGATCACACCAGAGAGGGGGGTATTGCAGCAGGAGTCGTTTTTTATTATCTTAATGCTGTGCAATTATTTTTTTATGTTTAAATAAAAGGTGGAGCTGGACTTTAAGAAATGTACAAGTTCAAGTCGTGTATTTGTACACCGAGGAAACGTCTTGCACATTTTTAGTTAGCCAATGTTTCCTAACAGACCCTCGGCAGAAAAATCAATCTGTAGAGCTTCTATGTTTAAGCCATCTTAACAATCTTTTCCCTACGCCTTTTCTTTCCATCTGAAGGCAATCATACACACTGTGTGTGTACATTACGTGGAAGCCGTTTTCATATAATCTGCCATGTGATTTTTTTTCCACAAATACTATTTTCTCAAAAAAGCATTACTGATGTCAAACTCTGTATGGCCGCATAACCAAGCACCATGGATGGCATAAGAGACTCCATTTTTTTAAAAGGCCGTGTACACCATTGGATGAACCTGGAGCTATGGATTACATTCCATCTGCACAGCCACCAATACCTTTTATGCAGAGTAATTTTGTTACTATAGACAATACAGGAAGCACTTCATTGATGCAACAGTCCCTATAAGACAATCACCATTGACATCTCCGTGCTGCCTTCAGCCTGCGTTGTTACTTGGGCTTCTTGTACGCTCTCGGTTAAGTCTAGATACTCAGGGAAGACAGTCTCTTTAATGCTATCCTGAGAGACAGCTGTTAGCTCGGTCAGAGTCTCCTGGCATTCGGTCTGCCCTGAATACTCAGCAGAGGAAGCGTCACCCTCGAAAGAGGGCTGCGGAGCCCCTTGACGTGGTTCAGGATGCTTTCGACTCTTGTGAGCGGCAAGGTTGTCTTTCTTCTCAAAGCGCTGCCCGCAGATGTCACAGGGGTACAGGTAGGAAGAGGCCGCATCGTGCTTCTTCATGTGCCAGTTCAGGGATGCCTTCTGCCTGCAGGTGAACCCACAGAATTCACACCTTGAAGAGAAAAGGAGAAGCTTTCATTCAAAAGAGTTAGTGAAGTCAGCCGCAATAGAGGAGCAGGATTCAGACAGAGCCGCTGAATGGCTGGCCCTGAGAACATGTGAATGAATGCTAGGTGATATCACATGACTAAATGACAGCCTGACCAGCCATTCTTTGCGCCACAATTTGTTCCGGATAGGTTTTACAGAGCCTCTTTAAGTGCGTATATACATTGTGGCCAGGAAGAATGTTTTTCTCATAAGTTCCACTGTAACTTCAGGCGTGCATGATACACCTGGTTAGAGAATTGTTTTAAAGTTTGTTTTTTGCTTTAAATACATTTAAAAGCAATTAGCTAAACTCAAAAATTCTTATGAATGTGGGCTGATGTATTTAAAGTGGAGTTTCTCTTAATAGTTTCTTGTGCTATATGTACACGGGGGGTAGGGAGTCAGTTCTGCTCATTACATATACATATATAGGCTCCCTTTCTTAGCCTACAGATGGCCACCGTGGCTTAACGATTAAAAATAAACAAAAATTGTCTTGATTCCTACATCCACTCTCTCAACATAGCTGGGAGAATTCCCCCGCCAGGTTTTTGTATTGTGGCAACGGTGGGTGTGACACTGTTCGGTCGAGAAATTTTGGAAAAACAATTTCGGCAAAATCTATTGCAACATTGACTTCTGTTGAATAGGGAAGGCATGGCGGGGCTCCAAATGGGACAATACACTGGATGAGCTTTACGGATGACCACGAGCGACCAGGCACGACCCCTGGTGATCTATTGGTAATTGGTTAGGTCTGCTGCAGACCTCACTAATCCATTCTTTTTCGGCCGGAGCTCAGTGCGGCTGGAAGGAACAGACAGGCCAGCCGGGAGCAGCTGCTCCTACAAGTCAGGTACGCGGCCTGTGACCGGAAGCCAGACTGAATTTCCACTGGCCACATGCGAGCGGAAATTTTGAGATATATATATTTTAATGTTAGGGGAATCCAGCAGGATCGCAGGACACAGGCTTTGCAAATAAAGTAAAGTTTATTAACTGAAATAGCTTCACAGCAGCAACATAACAACACAGGTCATCTTCACTGACCAGCTGGCCAACTCAAACAGCAACTCTTCAGTACAACACAAAAGAACAGTCTCACCGACATGAAGATTTCAGAGCTGCAATCGCAGTTTAAACAGTCCCAGACTTCCAGGGTAACTTTCCCAGTCTACAGATTTCCAGCAAGATTAATGACATTCAAGCTCACAGCAGTACACAGATCCCCACTCTCCAACCTCCTCCACACTACTCCTCACCTGCTAGCTACCACTTCCTGTCTTTTAAACACACTCTCCCTCCAGCAGGTGAGTTAACCCCGTCTCATCCTTTAAAGGGACCACAGTCCAAACAGAGGGGAAATATAGCGTCCTTCCAGGACCCAGCCCCGGTGTCCTGTACAATATGTGAAAACATTTGGAAAGACATCCTATTGTTTCAAAGACATGCATTGTTCTCCATCTGCAATCATCAGGACATTAGTCAACTACTGAAGGCTGTGCTGAGGAACTTATAATGGTTTTTGGAAGCCTGTCAATCATCCAATCAGCGGGAGAAGAGGTCAGAAAGACTGGGGCAGATGACATAGGAGGTCGCGGCCATCTTGCTTTGATTGAAGACGCGATGGAGGTCCTGTGTGCGGCGGATCCGGGTCCCTGAAGATGGCGGACGCGGCACAGGTACTCGTTTTATGTTTTGGAGTATTTGCACGAGTACGAGTACTCATGCAAATACTCGGTATCGCGGCCGATACCGATGCTTGTATCGGTATCGGTGCATCCCTAGTTTTCTCACATATTGGTTAGAAATGGTTAGATGTCCTATATTGTGTGCATACTAAGCTCTTTGCATATTTAACCACTATAAGCTGGGTTTTAGACAGCAAACCTTAAAGCGCTATTATACCCTCCTTTTTTTATATATTTGCTATATATGCTTTAAAATCTTTTCATTCCTCGTTTTCAAGTGGGTCCCCCCAGCATTGTTCACCCCGCCCCCCTGTACGGCGGCCACCGGTACGCGCTGTGGCTGTGTGCGTCCATAGACACACACAGCCCTGTGGCAGGCCACTCCCTTCTCTCTTTGATTGATGGCAGAAGGAGCCTATGGCTCCTCTGTCATCAGTATCCTCCCCCTGCAACCAGGAAGTACGGGGAACGAAGGATCACTTCGGGACCGGCCGTGGGGACGAACATCGCTGGCAGGTAAGTGTGGGGACGACGACAGGGGAGGACTGGGGGAGAAAAAAGGTTCTTGGCGGTTGTTACCAGAATGCAGAGAATGCAATAAAGTAAAAAACGCCCAGACCTTAATACTACTTTAATACTACTTTTATTTGCAGTAAAACAAAGAGCCTGCCTGCTTGCAATGTTTTATTCTTCAGTCATGTCCAGCTTAAAAGTAGCTCAATACATTCCAGCTGCATCAAAACTAAGGATGTTCAAATATTGACAGTTACAGCCTAAGTAGAAAAGTGTGTCCTCTACTAGCATGATGTAGAGAAAGACCATTGGTCTTTGAATGGAAGCAGTGGTCTCTCTGTAGAGGTCCAACCCCCCCCCCAAGAGACACAGTCAACAGGAGCAGCATGAACTTTTATGACTGCAGAGCTATTGCTCTGACTCAGCAGGGGGGACTATTGAAGTATTGTAGCTCTGCTGAGAGACCTCTGCTTCCACACAGAGAGGAAGGGTCCTTCTTTGCAGCATGCTGACAGGGGACAGGCTGGTGCCTGTTTTCTACAGAGATTACATCACATCAAGCAGCAGTGAAAGAGACACAAAGCACACTGAGAATCCAGGAAGTTGGTGAAAGTGATGGGCAGACGAAAGGCAGCACTCCCTACATAAAAGGGATTTTTCCAAGCAAGCTTTGATTGCATTATCAAATACAAGTCTAGTATATGTTCATATTAGAATGCGGATGTTATAACAGGATAGTGTATGGTGGGGCTTTAGAACTCCTTTAAACAGCTAGTAGCGTGGCCTGCAGCTACTAGCCCCTTCTATACTGGCTGTATATGTCTATCGTAGAAGGAGACCTCCTCTCAGTACTATCAGTACTCTCAGTACTGGTAAATGTTTATTAAAGCAGATTTACCCGGAATGCATTTGCATGCTTGTTTTTCCTCGGTCAGCCACCAGGAAGAAAGCAAGGATGTGACTGGCAGAGGGAGGACAGGTTCAGAATCCCAGTACAGTACAGCTGGTAGTAGAAGGCGCAGCCAATACTCACTGAAGGGGTTTCTCCCCAGTGTGAATACGCCGGTGGATGATGAGGTTACTGCTGCTGCGGAAGGCCCGGGCGCAGAATTCACAGATGAAATCCCTCCGATCTGACAAGAGAGCACAAGCAGGGAATCTACTAAGTATTTTCACTTATTATTATTATTACATAGTATTTATATAGCGCCAACAGTTTGTGCAGCGCTTTACAATGTAAGGAAGACATTACAATCACAATACAATTCAAGACAAGATGGTAAGGAGGGCCCTGCCCCTGAGGGCTTACATCAAACTTTGATGTTGTTATTATAACATTTACCTGGAAGTAACGTCTGATGTGACTTTAACTTGCTCTGGCATATTTACTTGATAATAGTACAATTTAGATTCTCCCTCTAAGGCTCTGTTCACACCTAGGCGTATCGAATATGTGCGTTTGTCACGCGTTTTGTGACGCGTTTCGCGGTAAAAAAACGCGTTTCCGAGGGCTACTTTCCTGTATCCCAATGGAAACGCGCAACAAAAACGCTGCAAAGAAGCTTATGTACCTTTTCAGGCGTAGGCCGTTTTGTAGCGCGTTCAGACGGGCTGAAATACGGCAAGGTGTGAACCATACCCATAGAAAACAATGGGATTTTCATGTTTGAGCGTTTTGTAGAGCGTTGAACGTGCTACAAAACGTACAGGTGTGAACCAGGCCTTATGGTGGTCAGTAATACAAGCAGCACAATCAGCATCTTAGCTGTCCAAGTGCAAGAATAACAATTGTTGGCTAGGTTTCCCAGGTGGTCTCTCGTTTTGCAGGCTGTATTATGTCCATTATTTGAACAGAAAGGGGTTTACCTGCTCTGTAATTCTGTCCAGCCAGTCATCTCTGAGCATGCCGGCCATACTGCGTAGCTAAAACATTTAGAAGAAAAAACCCTAAAAAAAATGGGAAGAGCAAGTCCTTCAACGGTCAGTCACTAGTGTGTTAGGGATTTTCAAAGCTTTTAGGGCCCTCTGCTGGTACGGGTGTACTATCTGTACCTCATACTGCCGTCTAGTGCAGCCTTTTTTTAAATCTCCACACCCCTGCCATAGCTGAGCTACTCGGAGAGTGTTAAAGAAAGAAGGTCACCATAATACCTAGGCCACTAGCATTTTCATAAGAAGAGACCAGCAATGTCTCAATGGTTGCCTTATGACAAGTCACGTTCCATAAAGTGCAATGATGATGAGAATGCAACGTTACCACTGTGTCTCTTTTCATGCTCTTTAAGGTGCTTCTTAAAGTTGAAGGTTTTCCCACAGTCGGGTACTGAGCAGCGGAAGGTGCGCTGGTTCATGTGCTGATACTTCTGGTGATACTGTCGGGGAACAACAGA
Organism: Nanorana parkeri; assembly: GCF_000935625.1. Classification (NCBI taxonomy): domain Eukaryota; kingdom Metazoa; phylum Chordata; class Amphibia; order Anura; family Dicroglossidae; genus Nanorana; species Nanorana parkeri. The sequence goes on along the minus strand of NW_017308240.1, from coordinate 117,038 downwards.
GAAAAGCAACTCAATATCACAGAACATACCTAAGGCAACTCAAATAGCAAACCACTGGTATATAGTTAAAGCTGAACTCCAGGAGGAGCTAATTGCAGAACAGGCCGACCGATCTGATTCCTTTATGGCCAGATGGATGCCCTGGATATTGTTCATGGACTCTGAGGAGTACTGTACCGATCTCTACGGTGAGTGAATTTCCCTATGCCTCTGTCACCCCAGGGTCTGGGGTG